>NC_140997.1:183501403-183585563 GCF_052327205.1 Somniosus microcephalus | reverse complement strand
CGAGAATCCTCACTTCCCCCCTAGGCTCTCTCTTCCCCCACGGACGCTCTCTCTTCCCCCCCGCCAGTCGCTCTCTTCCCCCCGCCAGTCGCTCTCTTCCCCCCCGCCAGTCGCTCTCTTCCCCCCGCCAGTCGCTCTCTTCCCCCCCGCCAGTCGCTCTCTTCCCCCCCGCCAGTCGCTCTCTTCCCCCCCGCCAGTCGCTCTCTTCCCCCCGCCAGTCGCTCTCTTCCCCCCCGCCAGTCGCTCTCTTCCCCCCCGCCAGTCGCTCTCTTCCCCCCCGCCAGTCGCTCTCTTCCCCCCGCCAGTCGCTCTCTTCCCCCCCGCCAGTCGCTCTCTTCCCCCCCGCCAGTCGCTCTCTTCCCCCCCGCCAGTCGCTCTCTTCCCCCCCGCCAGTCGCTCTCTTCCCCCCCGCCAGTCGCTCTCTTCCCCCCCGCCAGTCGCTCTCTTCCCCCCCGCCAGTCGCTCTCTTCCCCCCCGCCAGTCGCTCTCTTCCCCCCCGCCAGTCGCTCTCTTCCCCCCCGCCAGTCGCTCTCTTCCCCCCCGCCAGTCGCTCTCTTCCCCCCCGCCAGTCGCTCTCTTCCCCCCCGCCAGTCGCTCTCTTCCCCCCCGCCAGTCGCTCTCTTCCCCCCCGCCAGTCGCTCTCTTCCCCCCCGCCAGTCGCTCTCTTCCCCCCCGCCAGTCGCTCTCTTCCCCCCCGCCAGTCGCTCTCTTCCCCCCCGCCAGTCGCTCTCTTCCCCCCCGCCAGTCGCTCTCTTCCCCCCGCCAGTCGCTCTCTTCCCCCGCCAGTCGCTCTCTTCCCCCCCCAGTCGCTCTCTTCCCCCCCCGCCAGTCGCTCTCTTCCCCCCCGCCAGTCGCTCTCTTCCCCCCCGCCAGTCGCTCTCTTCCCCCCCGCCAGTCGCTCTCTTCCCCCCCGCCAGTCGCTCTCTTCCCCCCCGCCAGTCGCTCTCTTCCCCCCGCCAGTCGCTCTCTTCCCCCCCGCCAGTCGCTCTCTTCCCCCCCGCCAGTCGCTCTCTTCCCCCCCGCCAGTCGCTCTCTTCCCCCCCGCCAGTCGCTCTCTTCCCCCCCGCCAGTCGCTCTCTTCCCCCCGCCAGTCGCTCTCTTCCCCCCCGCCAGTCGCTCTCTTCCCCCCCGCCAGTCGCTCTCTTCCCCCCCGCCAGTCGCTCTCTTCCCCCCCGCCAGTCGCTCTCTTCCCCCCCGCCAGTCGCTCTCTTCCCCCCCGCCAGTCGCTCTCTTCCCCCCCGCCAGTCGCTCTCTTCCCCCCCGCCAGTCGCTCTCTTCCCCCCCGCCAGTCGCTCTCTTCCCCCCCGCCAGTCGCTCTCTTCCCCCCGCCAGTCGCTCTCTTCCCCCCCGCCAGTCGCTCTCTTCCCCCCCGCCAGTCGCTCTCTTCCCCCCCGCCAGTCGCTCTCTTCCCCCCCGCCAGTCGCTCTCTTCCCCCCCGCCAGTCGCTCTCTTCCCCCCCGCCAGTCGCTCTCTTCCCCCCCGCCAGTCGCTCTCTTCCCCCCCGCCAGTCGCTCTCTTCCCCCCCGCCAGTCGCTCTCTTCCCCCCGCCAGTCGCTCTCTTCCCCCCCGCCAGTCGCTCTCTTCCCCCCCGCCAGTCGCTCTCTTCCCCCCCGCCAGTCGCTCTCTTCCCCCCCGCCAGTCGCTCTCTTCCCCCCCGCCAGTCGCTCTCTTCCCCCCCGCCAGTCGCTCTCTTCCCCCCCGCCAGTCGCTCTCTTCCCCCCCGCCAGTCGCTCTCTTCCCCCCGCCA
Organism: Somniosus microcephalus; assembly: GCF_052327205.1. Lineage (NCBI taxonomy): Eukaryota > Metazoa > Chordata > Chondrichthyes > Squaliformes > Somniosidae > Somniosus > Somniosus microcephalus. Next base: position 183,583,816 of record NC_140997.1, on the reverse strand, counting down.
GTCGCTCTCTTCCCCCCCGCCAGTCGCTCTCTTCCCCCCCGCCAGTCGCTCTCTTCCCCCCCGCCAGTCGCTCTCTTCCCCCCCGCCAGTCGCTCTCTTCCCCCCCGCCAGTCGCTCTCTTCCCCCCCGCCAGTCGCTCTCTTCCCCCCGCCAGTCGCTCTCTTCCCCCCCGCCAGTCGCTCTCTTCCCCCCCGCCAGTCGCTCTCTTCCCCCCCGCCAGTCGCTCTCTTCCCCCCCGCCAGTCGCTCTCTTCCCCCCCGCCAGTCGCTCTCTTCCCCCCCGCCAGTCGCTCTCTTCCCCCCCGCCAGTCGCTCTCTTCCCCCCCGCCAGTCGCTCTCTTCCCCCCCGCCAGTCGCTCTCTTCCCCCCGCCAGTCGCTCTCTTCCCCCCGCCAGTCGCTCTCTTCCCCCCCGCCAGTCGCTCTCTTCCCCCCCGCCAGTCGCTCTCTTCCCCCCCGCCAGTCGCTCTCTTCCCCCCCGCCAGTCGCTCTCTTCCCCCCCGCCAGTCGCTCTCTTCCCCCCCGCCAGTCGCTCTCTTCCCCCCCGCCAGTCGCTCTCTTCCCCCCGCCAGTCGCTCTCTTCCCCCCCGCCAGTCGCTCTCTTCCCCCCCGCCAGTCGCTCTCTTCCCCCCCGCCAGTCGCTCTCTTCCCCCCCGCCAGTCGCTCTCTTCCCCCCCGCCAGTCGCTCTCTTCCCCCCCGCCAGTCGCTCTCTTCCCCCCCGCCAGTCGCTCTCTTCCCCCCCGCCAGTCGCTCTCTTCCCCCCCGCCAGTCGCTCTCTTCCCCCCCGCCAGTCGCTCTCTTCCCCCCCGCCAGTCGCTCTCTTCCCCCCCGCCAGTCGCTCTCTTCCCCCCCGCCAGTCGCTCTCTTCCCCCCCGCCAGTCGCTCTCTTCCCCCCCGCCAGTCGCTCTCTTCCCCCCCGCCAGTCGCTCTCTTCCCCCCCGCCAGTCGCTCTCTTCCCCCCCGCCAGTCGCTCTCTTCCCCCCCGCCAGTCGCTCTCTTCCCCCCCGCCAGTCGCTCTCTTCCCCCCCGCCAGTCGCTCTCTTCCCCCCCGCCAGTCGCTCTCTTCCCCCCCGCCAGTCGCTCTCTTCCCCCCCGCCAGTCGCTCTCTTCCCCCCCGCCAGTCGCTCTCTTCCCCCCCGCCAGTCGCTCTCTTCCCCCCCGCCAGTCGCTCTCTTCCCCCCGCCAGTCGCTCTCTTCCCCCCCGCCAGTCGCTCTCTTCCCCCCCGCCAGTCGCTCTCTTCCCCCCCGCCAGTCGCTCTCTTCCCCCCCGCCAGTCGCTCTCTTCCCCCCGCCAGTCGCTCTCTTCCCCCCCGCCAGTCGCTCTCTTCCCCCCCGCCAGTCGCTCTCTTCCCCCCCGCCAGTCGCTCTCTTCCCCCCCGCCAGTCGCTCTCTTCCCCCCCGCCAGTCGCTCTCTTCCCCCCCGCCAGTCGCTCTCTTCCCCCCCGCCAGTCGCTCTCTTCCCCCCCGCCAGTCGCTCTCTTCCCCCCCGCCAGTCGCTCTCTTCCCCCCCGCCAGTCGCTCTCTTCCCCCCCGCCAGTCGCTCTCTTCCCCCCCGCCAGTCGCTCTCTTCCCCCCCGCCAGTCGCTCTCTTCCCCCCGCCAGTCGCTCTCTTCCCCCCCGCCAGTCGCTCTCTTCCCCCCCGCCAGTCGCTCTCTTCCCCCCGCCAGTCGCTCTCTTCCCCCCGCCAGTCGCTCTCTTCCCCCCCGCCAGTCGCTCTCTTCCCCCCCGCCAGTCGCTCTCTTCCCCCCCGCCAGTCGCTCTCTTCCCCCCCGCCAGTCGCTCTCTTCCCCCCCGCCAGTCGCTCTCTTCCCCCCCGCCAGTCGCTCTCTTCCCCCCCGCCAGTCGCTCTCTTCCCCCCCGCCAGTCGCTCTCTTCCCCCCCGCCAGTCGCTCTCTTCCCCCCCGCCAGTCGCTCTCTTCCCCCCCGCCAGTCGCTCTCTTCCCCCCCGCCAGTCGCTCTCTTCCCCCCCGCCAGTCGCTCTCTTCCCCCCCGCCAGTCGCTCTCTTCCCCCCCGCCAGTCGCTCTCTTCCCCCCGCCAGTCGCTCTCTTCCCCCCCGCCAGTCGCTCTCTTCCCCCCCGCCAGTCGCTCTCTTCCCCCCCGCCAGTCGCTCTCTTCCCCCCCGCCAGTCGCTCTCTTCCCCCCCGCCAGTCGCTCTCTTCCCCCCCGCCAGTCGCTCTCTTCCCCCCCGCCAGTCGCTCTCTTCCCCCCCGCCAGTCGCTCTCTTCCCCCCCGCCAGTCGCTCTCTTCCCCCCCGCCAGTCGCTCTCTTCCCCCCCGCCAGTCGCTCTCTTCCCCCCCGCCAGTCGCTCTCTTCCCCCCCGCCAGTCGCTCTCTTCCCCCCCGCCAGTCGCTCTCTTCCCCCCCGCCAGTCGCTCTCTTCCCCCCCGCCAGTCGCTCTCTTCCCCCCCGCCAGTCGCTCTCTTCCCCCCCGCCAGTCGCTCTCTTCCCCCCCGCCAGTCGCTCTCTTCCCCCCCGCCAGTCGCTCTCTTCCCCCCCGCCAGTCGCTCTCTTCCCCCCCGCCAGTCGCTCTCTTCCCCCCCGCCAGTCGCTCTCTTCCCCCCCGCCAGTCGCTCTCTTCCCCCCGCCAGTCGCTCTCTTCCCCCCCGCCAGTCGCTCTCTTCCCCCCCGCCAGTCGCTCTCTTCCCCCCGCCAGTCGCTCTCTTCCCCCCCGCCAGTCGCTCTCTTCCCCCCCGCCAGTCGCTCTCTTCCCCCCCGCCAGTCGCTCGCTCTCTTCCCCCCCGCCAGTCGCTCGCTCTCTTCCCCCCCGCCAGTCGCTCGCTCTCTTCCCCCCCGCCAGTCGCTCGCTCTCTTCCCCCCCGCCAGTCGCTCGCTCTCTTCCCCCCCGCCAGTCGCTCGCTCTCTTCCCCCCCCGCCAGTCGCTCGCTCTCTTCCCCCCCGCCAGTCGCTCGCTCTCTTCCCCCCGCCCGCCAGTCGCTCGCTCTCTTCCCCCCCGCCAGTCGCTCGCTCTCTTCCCCCCCGCCAGTCGCTCGCTCTCTTCCCCCCCGCCAGTCGCTCGCTCTCTTCCCCCCCGCCAGTCGCTCGCTCTCTTCCCCCCCGCCAGTCGCTCGCTCTCTTCCCCCCCGCCAGTCGCTCGCTCTCTTCCCCCCCGCCAGTCGCTCGCTCTCTTCCCCCCCGCCAGTCGCTCGCTCTCTTCCCCCCCGCCAGTCGCTCGCTCTCTTCCCCCCCGCCAGTCGCTCGCTCTCTTCCCCCCCGCCAGTCGCTCGCTCTCTTCCCCCCCGCCAGTCGCTCGCTCTCTTCCCCCCCGCCAGTCGCTCGCTCTCTTCCCCCCCCGCCAGTCGCTCGCTCTCTTCCCCCCCCGCCAGTCGCTCGCTCTCTTCCCCCCCCGCCAGTCGCTCGCTCTCTTCCCCCCCCGCCAGTCGCTCGCTCTCTTCCCCCCCCCCGCCAGTCGCTCGCTCTCTTCCCCCCCCCGCCAGTCGCTCGCTCTCTTCCCCCCCCGCCAGTCGCTCGCTCTCTTCCCCCCCCGCCAGTCGCTCGCTCTCTTCCCCCCCCGCCAGTCGCTCGCTCTCTTCCCCCCCCCGCCAGTCGCTCGCTCTCTTCCCCCCCCGCCAGTCGCTCGCTCTCTTCCCCCCCCGCCAGTCGCTCGCTCCCTTCCCCCCCCCCGCCAGTCGCTCGCTCCCTTCCCCCCCCCGCCAGTCGCTCGCTCTCTTCCCCCCCCCCGCCAGTCGCTCGCTCTCTTCCCCCCCCCCGCCAGTCGCTCGCTCTCTTCCCCCCCCCCCGCCAGTCGCTCGCTCTCTTCCCCCCCCCCCCGCCAGTCGCTCGCTCTCTTCCCCCCCCCCCCGCCAGTCGCTCGCTCTCTTCCCCCCCCCCCGCCAGTCGCTCGCTCTCTTCCCCCCCCCCGCCAGTCGCTCGCTCTCTTCCCCCCCCCGCCAGTCGCTCGCTCTCTTCCCCCCCCGCCAGTCGCTCGCTCTCTTCCCCCCCCGCCAGTCGCTCGCTCTCTTCCCCCCCCGCCAGTCGCTCGCTCGCTCTCTTCCAACAACAATATGCCCTCAAAAAAGCCTCGGCACCGCCGGGCACCCCCAGCTAGTTTATATATATATATAGATAGATATATATCGATATAAGGAAGGTCATTTGGCCCATGCTACCTAATCAATGCAGAAAGAACCTATAGCCCCACCCCATCACAGCATCCATCTTTTTCTTAAACGATTTTGGGGGTTTGTCTCCAGTATGCAGGTTAATGTATCCTATCTGGAAGTAAATCCCACACACTGATCATTTTTGAGTGAAGAAAAATTCCTGATAGTTCTAATTTTGCTTTCCACTATTTGAACATGTGTTCCTTTGTCTTGATGTTACAGTTGGATTTGAAGCATTGTATGCCAGATAACATCTTCTATACTTTAGGTCTGTTCTCAGCCACTTACTGTACTTACAAGGCTGAAAATCTCCAGTATTTCCTCATATTTAAATCTTCTGATGCTTGGAACTAGTTCCATACCTGTTCTTTGCACTGTTCCAGGACTTGAATGTCTGCCTTTTGTTTTATTGACCAGAGATCAACACAGTACTCTGGTCTGAGCAAGAGGTGTCTTGGGATCAGTATGAGATCTATGCAGTTCACTATAAATTATGTAATGGGGCCAGTCTGGGCGCTTGGTTTGCTGTATTCATACAGCTGTAGACCCTGGATCTTCTAAACCAGTATTGTTGCTATGATGAAGGAAGTGGAATGTGATCACATTTAGTCAGTACATGGTCATGAATTGTGTAGAAATGCACAACTGGCAGCACAGGCTTATAATTGCACTGTTGTGATACAGTTTTGGAGGTAGAGTTTACACTTTGAGTGTAATCTGTTTTTTCTTTTCACTTGGGACAAGACTGTTCGTGTATAACAGGTTTTAGTCCTGAGTTTTGTTTGTACAGGGGAATGATTTTAATGCTATCTGGCAGTCTTAGGATACGATATGAGAAGAGTTCAAATTATTCAGTAATTTAAAAAGTAAGCCAAAGTGCACATTTAACTGAAGGGGGAAAGAAAGTTTGGGCAATATTATGTTTTCGAAGAAGATAATTAAAAGTTATTTTCTCTTTGAAAATGTACAGCATTATGTATTCTAGGAACAGCGGCCCATTAATAGTGCAGATTACAGGTTGAGAGAGGATAAGGTTATCTTGATGGAGCACAACAGCTGCAGTTTGGCATGTGGGCTTTCACACACCTACCAGTGGGAGCTATGCTCATAGGGAGGCAGAGTATGATTATTACCGTATCCCAAAGTTGAATATTTCCTGATTGGTGGAGTACCCCATCGATTGGAACTGATATAATTTTCCTGCAACTACAGCTGGATATTGCAATGAATGTTCTTGCTGAGACTATTGCTTGTTACTTTTCTGTATATATCTTTATACCAGCTTTTCATTTAGGTCATGTTTAATTGTACACGTTTAATATTGCATTAAGGGGTGTTCATTATGAAGTTCTATTTGAATGTTATTCTCCTTGGTCTGAAGTTTTCTTAGTTCTATTTGGCATTTTTATCAAATTGAATCTTTGAGCAGGACAGCTCCACCCTAATTATGTAGATGAACTAAAAGGTCACTAGTGTTGCAGTCAGTCATTCTTTGTGTCCAGCTACACAGAGCTGCTGGTGACCCAATGAACAGAATCATTTATCTCAGTTACTTGACACTCATTCATTGCTACCACTTAGCTGTTTTTTTTCCAGAGCCTGGCGTCTTCCTATTTAAGGTGCCCGAGCACATCAATAGTGCAGATCCCAAACTGCTGGTGGAATGTCAGAGCCATTGCATGCTGCTCTGGCGGAGAGGAGCTCAGCAAGACCTTGAAGAACAGTGTCGTCTTTTCCCAATGGAGCAAGGGGCCTCTTGGGGAAGGTAATTAATCCCCTCTGAGATTGATTACCTTTCCTTAGTAGAGGTCTGGAGCCTTTTTTTACAGGCTCAGTGGAGCTCCCCAGACATGCCATTTGATGTGCATGGGTGGAGTGGGCAAATGATCTGTCCATGGCCTCCCACCAGAAAATGGTGGATGCAATACACTGGGCGGAATCCCAGCAGACTGGGTTTTGCCCTATACCCTGGCCCTGTTCAGATGGGCTGTTGGGATTCTGCTTTGGCCCTGTTTAGAATTGGACCAACATATCACCAAGACTTTAAATCTGTATTGAGCCCACCCATTTGAAGCAGTTGGGCCCTAGAATGTTTATCCCCACTGGCCCTTCTCTAAAGACTAATAGATGTAGAGGTTGTACGAAACCTGGATACCTTCAATTTATTGGGAAGCAGCTAGAGGGTCAATTGCTAGATTTCTCCATAAAACCATAGAAGTGCTGTCCAGATAGACTGATTCATCAGGAGTAGAGAAGAAAAAAATATTAGTTGCAATAATCAATCTGTATTCTTAAATTTCTGCTTGTCCAAAGCTTGCAAACTGCTGTAATATATAACTTAACACATCATGCTAACAGTCTATCATTTGGGATAAAGGTTCATTCATATCTCTTAGAACAAATGCTTTGGTCCACACTTGAAAGTGATTATAATAGGAAGTTCCGGAGGGAGCCAGAGATACTGAGAGGTATGATTACCATCTCTGGATAACTGACCTTTCAACTTGTAATTTCATAATCATTGTCTTTTAAGATCTGCTTTCTCTCCCCCCGGTGGCTCAGTTGGAGAAAGCCAACATGTTGCTGCATCATAGGCCAACAGTTTGCAAACTTGACTTGTTTTGCAAGTTGTACTAAGTTAACTGTTCTCGTGTTCGGGTGGCAGTAGGGGTCCTGCAATTACCCTTCGCGCTGCTGGGTTAAGTAATGACCACCTGAGTGATGTACTGGTTAATGACTGAAATCATATTTCAGCAGGAGTCAATGCCTTCAGAAGAGGAGAGTGAGGAGATACTGGCCAAAAAGATTGCGTTTTATTTTGAGAAAGTTAAACATTGTTGATTGGACATGGAATTTCTCCCCTTTTGTCCAGTGGCGCTAACCCATGCTGGAGTGTAGTTCCATGGGTGCTACTCATCCTCCAGTATTTTGCCAAAAGCCTATTATTCATGTGTAACTCCAAATGGTGTGCATCAGCAACCTATTCCACGGTGGGAGGCATCACAAGCATTATTTGAACTCATCCGAAATGCTTCTGGCTGTATTCTAAGTCGCACCAAGTCCCATTCACCCATCACCCCTGTGCTCACTGACCTGTGTTGGCTCCTGGTCCGGCAATGGCTCCATTAAAAAAATCTCATCTTTGTTTTCAAATTCCTCTAGAGCCTCGCCCCTCCGTATCTTTGCAACTTCCTCCAGCCCTATAACCCTCCAAGATCACTGCGCTCCTCCAATTCTGGTCTCTTGCATATCCCCAATTTTAATCACTCCACCATTGGGGCCGTGCCTTCAGCTGCTGAGGTACTAAGCTCTGGAATTCCCTCCATAAGCCGTTCCGTCTCTCTACCTCCCTCTCCTCCTTTATGACGCTCCTTAAACCTACCTCCTCTCCTAATATCTCCTTATGTGGTTCAGTGTCAAATTTTGTTTGCTAAAGCTCCCGTGGAGCATCTTGGGACATTTTACTATGTTAAAGATGCTATTTAAATGCAAGTTGTTGTTGTCCTTCACTAGACATGCACATGTGCAGTTTTCAGCAGGCGTCAATGGATAATGATCAGCTGTAAGTTGAAAACTTTGGCTGACTTTATTTTCCCCTCCCTAGTTCAGGTTGTTTTTGGATAATTGTGCCCAGTCGTATCAAAAGTACAATTGCCAGGAAGTAGCTTCTAGATAATAACGCGAGCAGTAATAAACCTCTGTATAATGCTAATAGAAGGTGAACAGATCTATTCTGCATGATTGGAATATAAAAGCTGCAAGGTCAGGAAATGTGAATTACCTTTGTTTTATTCAAACTGATGCTCACTCATACCTTAACACACGTTTGCCTAAATTGTGATACTAATCTGCACCAGTTAAATATAGCAACTTAATTTACTCTGAACTAATAGGGGAAAAATTACATGGCTACAGGGAAAGAGCAGGGGAGTGGGATTAATTTGCTAGCTCTACCAAAGAGCTGACACAGGTGCGATGGACCGAATGGTCTCCTCCTGTGCTGCATCATTCTATGAGTCTTTGTTCTGTGTTTTCTGAAAGTGGTTGAACTTTTATTGTTTATATATATATGTCCTATAAAGAAGCTGCTGTGACCCACAGAGCAGTTACTGCAATGTGATATTTCCAGTCTGGATGGTACAACCACTCAATCATTTTCGCATCAGTGACTGTGGATTACCACTAAGTCAGTGTGAGGAAATCACTACTTGACCATTAACTCTTTAGTGTGGACAACATCACACATCAATTGCAAGAAGTGACTCGCCCTCGGTGTCCACCATGACACTGGATGCTAGTGGACAAAAACTCAGTAAAAACGTTCCACCAAATCCATTGTCTAATTTTGTGGTACAAGCTCATCTTAGGTTCCAGGAGCCATTCATAAACCACAGTGACAGACGCTACCAAGGTTGAAAAGGATGGGAGAGAGGTAAAGTGTTGCCAAGCTTGAGTTTGAAGAGCATGTTGGAAGAGGGGAAAGAGTGAGCCAAGTGGTGAATTCTACAGTTTGAAGATCTTGGGAAAGAATGAGTTTAATTTAGGAAATCAGTGATGATTTTACCACAGTGCAGATGAAGGGAAAATGAAGTTTGTGTAGGATGTGGAATTTGGAGTTTCGAAGGAACAAGAGAGGAAAGTTAAGAGGAGCAAATACCATCTTGCTATCAACAAGATATCAGAAGGGCCAGAACAGTTGCACTGTACAGGGAGAAAGAAGTTGGAGGTTAGTGGTGAGAGAAGAATCAGCTATCGGATGATGAGTTTTTTATTGCATTCTGTCCAAGTATTAGATGTTCCCAAGATATAGGAACAACAACCATAACATAACGTTTTAAGATGTATTGGAGAACTTTGTGGGGACAAAGAAAAAGTGTACATTGTGCTGGAGAGAAGAAACAGAAATTAGGAGGGAAGGGGATGAAAGCATCATTCAAGAGTTAGGAGGGTGAACAGGGAGAGTGGTGGCAGGGGGTGGGATTTAAGGAGGGAGGTAATAGGGGACCATGAGTAAGGGAGTATTTCAAAGGACAGCTGTGAGAAGAGACTCCCCTGATCCACAATGGTATTTAGGTATTGTGTAGTCATCTGTGCCTCTAGATGGAATTACCATTTTTCTAATCAGTCCTGTTAATCTTTTTAGTACAATATATTTTTCTGTATTCTGGAAAAATATTACTGTGATATTGGTCCTATGAAGTGATATAACTTCAGATGTTATGTCTCCATGGCCTCTTTTACAATCCTCTCACCTGTGTTATCCTTTGTGTGTACGCTGTAGCATTAAACGTCATAAACATATTTCTTAAAGAAATAGCTGGTATTGAGCTAGAAATTCAGTTTCTGACATCTGCGGACATTCATAAATCGCCACAACTATTCTTGTGGTTTGTGACGCCATCAGGACCATTTGATTGATTTACTGCTGTGTAACTCACCGCCAGCTATGTATTATAATCGTTTAAATAGTTTGCTGACAAATTTCTGATCTCTGATAGTACAGCTCCTTTATCAAATGGTAAACAATGAGTCCTCTCCCGCTGTGAAATCCTTTCGGCTTCAGCACAAAACACTGATCTGTGAGTTTATATGGCAATTAGCTGCTGAAGTGTTATTAGTGAGGGCATTTACTGTTGATTTAAATAATAGATTAATTGATGATTTTTAAACCCTGTGGTGTCCCAAACTGAAGCTAGTAGTATGGCGGCAGCTGTCCGCACTGCACAGATAATCATCTAGATGCAGGTTTTTCTGAATTAATTTCTGATGGCGTTCAGATAAAGTAAGCTGTGCTTATTAATGGGATTCTTCTCTGCCTATGTGTATCTTGAAATGTCACCGAGCAGAATCATAAAATAGTACAGCACAGAAGAAGGCCATTCGGCCCATCGAGTCTGTGCGGGCTCTTTCGAAGAGCAATCCAGTTAGCCCCACTCTTTCCACATATCCCTGCAGTTTTTTCTCCTTCAAGTATTTATCCAATTCCCCTTTTGAAGGCCACTATTGAATCTGTATCCCGCACCCTATCGGGCAGTGCATTCCAAATCCTAACCACTTGTTGCGTAAAAAAGTTTTCCCTCATGTCGCCTCTGGTTCTTTGACCAATCACCTTAAACCTGTGTCCTCCGGCTGTCGACCTGTCAGCCACTGGAAAGAGTTTCTCTTTATTCAGTCTATGTAAAGCCTTCATGATTTTAAACACCTCTATCAAATCTCCTCTTAGCCTTCTCTGCTCTAAGGAAGCAGATGGAAATGTCGCAAGCTGTGTTTTAAAGACTTTTCTGCCTAATTTCAAAACTGCATGAGTCATACTTGATTTTAAGTGTGCAAAATTATAATGGGCATTGAAATCTAACACGATTACATAAAAGTAATGTTAAAAGGCTTCTATTTATTGGTGCACTTTTTTGTGAAAGCCTATTTACAATGAATCTGCTTAAGTGAGGACATTAATTAGATGTCAGTCACCATCTTGCAGTTATAATCCAATGAAGGTCTTGTCTGTAAATCCTTTCTGGGCAAAGGCTGCAGATCTTTTTGTAAAGCAAGTTTGCAGAGTATTTAATCTTCAATACATTTCGGAATGTCTCCAATAGCTTTGCGCTGCATGGCATTATCAGTTCATTCACGTGTGTATGTGAGAGAGAAATGTAAATTTACTCAAATATCACCAGATGGGAAAAGCACATTGCCCAGCAGGTCAAAACCGATCCTTAAAATACCACTGGCCAACCCTTGCACCAATCTGAATCTCCCAGCTGGTGGGCAGTTTTCCGAGATCTACCTATTTCTCTTCAATTGTGTCCTATATGCCCTTACATTATTCCACTATCCTCCCATTGGTCTGTTTTTCAAGCCGTTATCAGAGCTAGGGATTTTATTTTGCCCTTAAAATCTCTTGGACCAGGAAATTCAAGGCAAACTGGACATCAAGAGCTGTTCCAATCAGAGATAACAGGACTGCTTTTTAAATAGCTGTGTCTGGTCAAACTGACCAGTCAGCAATATTTCATTAGTCCCTGGAGTGGTGGCAGACAGCCAGAGCGTCTGCTAGAGTTTCTGGAACCTATGGGGGTGGGCAAGGAGTAAATAACTCTTGTTTTAGTCCATTTGTAACACAATTACTGTCCATGTAAATTTGATTGTCTGCGATGTTGTAAAATATAACTTAAATCATGCTTGCTCTGTGTTGCTTCATATGTGGTCAAACAGATGTAAAATGCTGCTGTGACATTGCATGTTTCAGTGATCATAACTGAGAGTCCAGTTAACTCTCTCAGTGAATCAATGAACCCAGTTGGTGCAATGGACTCCCATATCCTGGCATAACAGAAGCTATGGACCCTGTTCTTGGAAACTTGTGAATAGAATGAATGTTCATGTAAATGCAGGGAGTTTAATCAGGTGACTGAATTGAATTTATAACATTCTAATTCAACCTCATTATTACTAAGTATCAGGGATTCAACAAATCTTGTGCCTTTTCTGTGTATTGTACGGCAACTCGAGGAAAAGAATGTTGTCATGAAGTTCCTCCATTCTTTCATGTTTAGTGCAAGGACGAGAGTCTGATTTTGGCAGAGATAAATCGGGTAGAAGTCTTGCCAAAATATTTTTTTCTCTTTTTAGATGTTAGCAAGTGTGCATGCTCCCAGAACTTCTAACAAGAGTAAAATGGTGAGCTTTGAGCACCAGGAGAGCAGCAATTACTGTTGGTGATATATGAAAGCGTAACACACTCCTCCCTGCTATTTTAAAATAAACAGATTAGTGCCTCTGTTTTAATAGCAGAGAGTGGAATATGATACCAGTCCATTAGGTGTTCATATAATAACATTGCCACTAGTAATTTCTGCCTTAAATCTTTGTCATGACTGCTCAGGTACAATGATAAATGTGGAATGCTGTTTGATTCAATGACGCTATATTGAGCACATTGCTTGCTTAGACACTGATGGGTGTATGGAGCCATCATCAGGGGAAGAGATGATAAAGTGGCTGCAGCTGGATTTAAATTAGACACAAGATTTTTTTGTTGACAAGAATGGGAAGCTTGATTCCCAATCGGTGGGTGTGTTGATAGTACTGGCAGGAAGAAAGTACAATTTTAAGCAATTGAATTTTTTGGTTTCTCTCATTGGGACAGGTTTATTGCTGTGGGATGCATTGTGTTACCTCGATACACCACTTTATCGTTGTAATGGCATAATATATCATTACTGATGAGCTGCTGCTGCAGCATCCGGGACCTTTCTCAGTACTGAAGAGAGCGCAAAGACCATGCACGGTGAAGCAGTAACATGCTGCATCACAGTATGTAGTTAAAATTGATCTATAGATGTATGCATCATTGCATGGCCTCATTCAGTCAAGTGCTGTGTTTGTATACTGTCTCAAATGTGTATCTTAATGGGATAGGATGGTTGTAGAATAATGAGATTTAAAAAAAAAAATCAATTCTTTCTCACTTAGACACTAAATTTTGATTGCTTCTGTAGCCAATGGACATTTTCCAAGCACATCGGCAATGAGATAAATTCAATTCTCAAAGTAAGTGAAAGTAATGATAGCTGCTTTATTAGCAATATCGCTGGGAAAAAAGGTAACAGATAGTGTTTAGTAATCTAGAAATGCTGCAGCTGGCTAGTAACTACTGACTTTGTTTGGCTAAACGGCTAAATGCAGTAAATGAACTGATTACAGGCTTTCAAGTGAGAAACAGAGGTGACCTTGTTAATGTTTGTACATTGTACAAAAGACTTTTCAGCATTGGCTATGCAGTGTACTGTAAAGAGCTCAATGGCATAGAAGCTGGGCGTGGCTTGATACCATGGTGAGCTGGGCAGTAGACTACATGAAGGATCGTACTGAACAAAGTACAGTATATGGGATTAGTACAGTCTTAAAAAAAACCTAGGTCTTGTGTATAAAAATAGCAGATGTTACACAATGGAAAGATTGGGCAGGAAGCGTGTTCTTTCACGCTTGTTGCGCGCGTGGTTTGGCTAGTCATTTTCCAGTAATAACTGAATTGCCATAGATTGGGAGCAATAACTGCAGGCTGCTAGAGGAAGGCCAATGTTAAATGTTGCTCGATCACAAAGGAAGTGGGTCTTGATGCTACAAGATTCAGTAGTTGTTAAAGAAAATCCTGGGGAAAAAGCTCCCAATAAGACTTGCATTTAGCAGTTTGTGTCTCAACTCAATGTAATTTGTGTCTTGCTGAATAGTGCTACTATGTCAAGGCCTTGGAGAGGGTGCAGGGGAGATTTACCAGAATAATACCAGGGATGAGGGACTTCAGTTATGTGGTGATATCAGAGGCTGGGATTGTTCTTCTTAGAACAGAGAAGCTTAAGGGGAGATTTTAACTGAGATGCTCAAAATTATGAGGGATTTTGATAGAGCAAATAGGGGTGGCAACCTGGAGACACAGATTTAAGATAATTGGCAAAAAGCCAGAGGGGAAATGAAATTTTTTTTTACGCAGTGAGTTGTTATGATCTTTAATACATTGCTTGAAAGGGTGATGGAAGCAGATTCAATAATAACTTTCAAAAGGGAATTGGATATATACTTGGAATAGGAAAAAATTTCTGTGGGGAAAGAGCAGGGGTTGGGACGAATTGACTAGCCCTTTCAAAGAGCCAACATAGGCACAATGGGCTGAGTGGCCTCCTGTGCTGTATGATTCTATATGTTCCAGTCTCCTGATAACATCCAGCCTTAGTATTGCAGATAGATTATATTTATAAGATTTGATGGGCTAATAATTAGATTTTCATGCGCAATTTATTCTTGTACTCTAAGAACATTGTTTTTAATTTTGTAAGTGTTAAGAGTGCAGAATTTGAGTCATGGTCTGAGAATATGATACAGCTGCAGGTTCCATTCTGGCTTGTGTCAGTTTATTGATTTTTGCTTAAAAACTCAGTAAGGTTTTCAATGAAATTCTGTCAAACGGGGTTTATAAAAATAGTAGGCAAGTGGAACTTGTGGGAAGAGCTAGGAAGCAGATGCTTTTGGCCTGTGGAATTTTGTTTTAGCTGAATTTTCCGATTGATGTCAGTAGTTTAAAGAGCAGAGTTTTTGGTGGTATTCAATTTTCTTCCTGTTTAAGATAGTTGGGTGCATGAAATGTTATTATAGGAAAGTACATCTTACCTTGGGAATAGCAAACTAAAAGGAATACTCTGTCTGCACTGTAAATTCAGTGCACCAGGAGCTCAGGGTTTCACACGTTAATGTAATGTAATACTTTCTGACGTTTGCGAGTGCTTTTCTCTAAAGGTCTGATGTGCATTAGGAGTATGCATTACTTCTGTACCACAAATCATAACATTGAGGAGAAATCTTTGCCTCTTAATAACAGTGACCACATTTCATAATGTAATTCATTGGATGTGAAGTGCTTTGGGATGTGGTAAGGGGTCCCATAAAGGCAACTTCTTTCTTTATTTCTTTCCTGCTTATTCTGGCCATGTTGACGTGCTGGTGCCAAGGAGCCAATGGCGACTTTTGTGAGTGAACCTGACTAATTTGTGCACCTTTTTAATTTTGTCGAAGTGGCCCAGTGCTCCCTAAACTGATGAGCCCTGATGTGCATTATTGAATATCAACTGATGCGTCCATGCGGGAAGTCTGGATACATGTATTACAATAACAACTTGCATTTATATCGTGCATTTAATGTGCAAAAATGTCCCAAAGCACTTCACAGAGGTGTAATTGACAAAAATGGATGCCAAGCCAAAGATGGAGATATCAGGAAGGTGACCAGTTAATTTATGTCTGCCAGGAGTTCTGCTAGATGCAATTAGAGTTTCCTACAATCCAAGTTCCCTCCCATTTATCAACAATGGCAATCTATAGCTCTTAGCATCATTTATATGGACAAGGAACAGGAATACTGAAAGATCAGTAGAAGTGTCACAAAGTAAAGGAAACCAAACAGGAAACCTAATAGAAATGGGATGCAGAAGAGGAAGGAGAAAGCTAGGACATAGAAGAATAAAAAACAAATTCACAATAAAATGTTTCTTTGTATTCTGTTTACACATGCTCTAATTCTTTTAAAGTATTTAGATATTCAGCCGTTTCTCACATCCACAGCTTTGATGGTTTACACCTGCGACAGATACAATGTGGTCTCGGGATACTACGATTGCAACTTAACCATTTTAATTTTAATTTTAGCCATATCATGTTGAAGGAGGGCCGGTGGCATGATGGGTCAGTGCTTCTTGTGTCAAGACAGAGCTTTTTATTCTTAGTGATTTGGATTACAGGAGGATCCGGTGTCACAGGATGGACCAGGATAGGCAGGGTAATACACTGCATAATATATTTTAACTACAAAATAAGCAACTTTTCTACTTTAACATAGTACTGTAAATCTTTTTCTTTGGAAAGAAGTCAATTTAAATGTGAAAGGGATCATTTCTGATTTGGCTGGGTGTCTGCTGGCCATGTCTTCTGCACCACAGATCTGGTGGCAAGCTGTGTTTAGCTTAAAAATTAGACAGTAATTGTATTATATTTTAGTGATGAAAGTCTTTCATTCCTAAATTTTATACAGGAGTCTCGATTGACAAAACTGAGACCTGTGTGGAAAAGCTCAGAGGAAAAACAATAGTTTATGATGCTGAAAGGAATAGTGAAATCTTTTATGAAAAAAAACCTTTCCTTTTTGCTTTTATCCCAATGCCACCCCACACCAACCCAAACAGAATGTAGTACTGTAACAGTTTCACACAGACTGCCATCTGAAGAATAGCAAGAGGGGAAAAGGGACTCAAAATGGAGATGCTGTCTGATCTTTGCAGCAAAGGCAATTTTGTATAAACTTTGAGCCCCATAGTTCTTTTTACATTTTTAACAGTTGCTGCAGCCAGAGGTGAACTTGCCAGGGTCTTGTTGCCAGGGAGACTCTGGTCTGCATCCTATGTGGTTACATTGGTAACTTTCTCGTATGCCTGTTCAGCAATGTTCAGTTCAGATCAAAACATAATTTCTTCAAAATTCTTCTTCTGACAAACATTTCAACTTACTTGTAATGTTGACCAATGTCTGCAAACAAGATATCTGACCTAACTTCAGTTATCAATTGTAGTGTATGTGCCTTTAAGACAGAACTACTTTTACAGCTCCTGTATACTGTAGTACCGGCAGTGACCACACCTGTATATAAGCCTTGCGCATGCCTCTGTACCCCCAGTCTTGAGACTACCCTCCTCCAGTAAAGACCTGTTTATTGTTAAGTTACAGCATCCGTGTGGTTATTGAAAAACATCATACTCTCAGAATCACGGATTCAACATCCACATCACTGAAAGCCAATCTCAGCACAGCTGTCCCTGGTTTGCACTCAACCATGCATGTTTAACTTCACTGCCTTCTGTTCAAAACATTTTTTGAATATTTTGAATGGAAGGCAGTGAAATTAAACATTTTTCTCTTCCCATAATGCTCAGTTCACCTGTCACAAATGACAAGATTTCTTTGCTAGCAATTGCATCATTTAAAATTTCGATGATTGGGTGGGGGGGACGGCCCAAAAATCATCAGGGAATCATATCAACTGAACGCTCGCTTCTCTTTTCTCACCCTCCCAAATAGGAAAATTGACTGATCAAAAACTAACTGATCAGATGCATACAGATCTGCAGATGAGCCTGAAAATCTGACCAATATTTTCTTCTTGTCTTCAGCTGCCAGGGAAGCTGGCATCTTGGATTCATGTAGAGTCTCTTGACCAAGATCAATTTAATGGGATTAATGTCCCCTTCCCAACTGCTAACAAAATAAATGCACACAAATCCCAGTATCCCCTTATTAAACTGACTTGGGGCGCCACTGTGGAAATGGATGCTGTGGGCACAGTCAAAACTGAATGGATTAAACAGACATCAATGTAACTTTTTAAATCTTCAACCTCACAGAAGCAGCTGCTAGAGGCTGGAGGTGTGCAAAGTTTTGGCATGATACCACAGAAATTATGCATGTTCAGAACAGAAAACTGGCTAATTGTTCCACTGCATGTGTCTTAACTGTTGTAGTAAAAAAGGACAGAGGCATCCAAAACAGCGTAGCATTTGTTTTTTTTCTAAATCTTAATGTTTTGGGAAATTAACTCTGGGATCATTCTAGTTTGGAGAGAGTCAGGACATTGGTGAATTGCAGAGCTCCCATGTCATTGAAGAAAAAAATTATTTACATCCAGCTTTTAAAATTAAGCTTCTTACACTTGAGTTCCATGATTATCCAATAGCGTGGCAACCAAATATCATGGTGATGGAACTGCACTTACATGTTCGAAAGGAGATAGCAAGCCTCCTGAAAATGGTTGTCAAAAAACTGTCACATGACTGACTTTTTGCCGTGAATCCTCATGTTGATTGAAACTATCTCCTTGTCCATGTACACAAATGTTCCAACCATTTATGCAATGTGTGTAAGGATGTATTTTTATATTGCACCCGAATTATTTTAATACCAATTATAAAATGAGTGAATAAACCTTTATATTCAAATGTTTACCTTAAAATTTTTTTTTTTTAAAAATCATTAAAATTTATAAACATTTATGATGTGATTGCTCCTTGACATCTGGCCATGCCAGCAGTCTCCTATCATTTAGGTGACCAATGCATTTTCAAATGCCACAGCTGTACACAAAAGCAAAATTTAAATTGATGGGTATGGATGCTCATTTGAGGGCCAACCAAAGTTATTGGCCCAGATTTTGAGTCAGTGGCAAAAGAACAGTACTTACCATTCATTACCCTTACAGTTGCCCACAGACCTTTCATGGGCTTTTGCGCAGCAACTTAGGACTATTAGAGATCCTTTTCAGTGTGGCCCCTCTACAGGGGATCTGTGCCGTGTATAAGCAGGGCAAGTAATAGCGTGTCTCTTCAACCAATCAGATTGAAGAATACTCACTGAGACACGCAGAGTCTAAACCAGGAAGTATAAATTAGAATATTTAATTCCTTGTAAAATCATGTACAGAAAGCAAAATGAAGAGAGGGAAAGAAAGATGGGATTAAGAGAGGTAAAACAGACAGAAAGAAAAAGTAAAAAATGACCGTAGTTTCTAACTTTTTAAAAAATCTTCAACAATATTTAAAATCTGAAGGACTGAGACTCCACACTATAAAAGTAAATGTTCAGTGCCTGACAGGTTGTTTGGCAGTAATTTAGACTTATCACGCCAGTAAAAATTCACTTTACACCTGAATGCGGGTACGGTAGCACAGTGGTTATGTTACTGGACTAGTAGTAATCCAGTAGCCTGAACTAATGATCTAGAGACGTAAGTTCAAATCCCACCACGGCAGCTGGGGAATTTAACTTCAGTTAATTAAATAAATCTGGAATAAAAAGCTAGTATCAGTACTGGTGACCGTGAAACTACTGGATTGTCATAAAAACTATTGTCCTTCAGGGAAGGAAATCTGCTGCCCTTACCCGGTCTGGCCTATATGTGACTCTAGACCCACAGCAATGTGGTTGACTCTTAACTGCCCTCTGAAATGGCCTAGCATGCCAAACCACTACAAAGAAGTACTCCCTCTGTGGGCCGCAGCGGTTCAAGAAGGCGGCTCACCACCACCTTCTCAAGGGCAATTAGGGATGAGCAGTGACCTTGCCAGTGATGCCCACATTCCATGACTTTTTCTGACTTTTAGTGGATATCTTGTGGGTAAGTACTGCAACATCACGGCCTTCATGTGTTTGAATGCCGAATATATAGGCAAGGTACCGGTGTAGTGAAGTTTGCGGAGGAGTAGGGCAAATCGGACAGGAACTTCTGGATTTCCGCACATTTCTGCGCATGTACGGACTCCTGGAAGTTGCTGTGCGATTTACGCTATAATAACGGTGAACACTGATAGCCTCGCCGTTATTCCTCTCAAAATCCAGGCCATAGTGTCAATGTCGTCGTCTTCTTAGGCAGTCCCTCGGAATCGAGCATGACTTGCTTCCACACTAAAAATGAGTTCTCTGGTGACTGAGTCCAGTGCAGTACCTACAGTCTCTGTCACAGGTGGGGCAGATGCTGGTTGAAGGGGCGGGTGGGTGGGGTGCTTGGGTTGACATGCACGCCTGCCACTGTTTGCGCTTGGCTTCCGCTTGCTCCCGGCAAAGAGACTCGAGGTGTTCGGTGCCTTCCCGGAGTGTCAATGTGAACTTCTGAAGACTATTCCTTTTTATAGCGAATAGGGCACTGCAGATCTCTTCATTTCAGTGTGGTGTATCTGATAATATCTTTCGACATTTCTATTTTTTTTTAATGAAGAATATGTGAACTAAAAGCTATGATTGGCTTTTGTTGCTCTGCAAAAGAAAATGAACCGGGAATACTCCATCTGCCGTCAGTTCTTTAGCTATCAGGAGACTGACTGATTGATTGATTAATGTGTGTCATTCATTGAGCATTCTGTGAATGCAGGGGTGCAGTATCTTGCCAAGTTAATGGAAGAATGATTCATTGAAGGACAGCATCACATGTCACGGTCTTCAGCAGCTTTTCACTTCAATTCGGTTCATTCACGCATCATTACCCTTTATTTCAGCACCTGTGTGCAGTTCTACCCCTCGGCAAATCCCTGAATTACTCGGGCAGGAAGCCGGGAGGGGTGGGGGGGTGGGGGGTTCCATTACAGGAAGGTTCATTATAAATGACTGATGCGAATGTCTTCACTCTTCTTACCATTTGTCCAGACATGGAACCGAGCTTCAAAAGTGTTTGCTTTTGGTTAACTAATTCTAAGTCACCACCTAATCACTGTTTCTTGAACTAGTCTTTGCTCCTGCTGTACTCAACCTTGACACTGTCCTATACTATTGGCATTTGGCCCTCATGTACATTTCTCCATAAAAAATGGATTTCGATAGAATTATGCAGTCAAACATGGTAATATTCAGAAAGGCTATTTGGCAGTAATTTGCTGGGTTGTTGACAAGGAATTATTCCCAAGAAATTCACATTTAAATCGATGTGAATTGGCTGTTATTCCACTTCAGATGATGATGATTACAGTGGCACCTGGGGAATACAAACACATCAGCACAAACCTCTCATTATAACCAGCCTTATTCCTGCTTAATTGTAGCAGCTCAAACCGCAGTGAGATGAATCCCTGATGAGAACGGCTGATTTGCCAATTGCCAAGAGTTTGGGACTTATCACAATGTTCCTAATTTGTTGATTCTTTTATGATATTCCTTAATTGGCATTGTTGCTGGTGAAATCATCAAGAATGGCACTTAAAAAAAAGTTTAATTTTATATGCTTTCTCCCCAATATCTCCTGGGTGAATGCACTGCATAGTTTAGTACTAAGCCATACAGCAAAGTCCCAGCTTTAATCCCCAGTCTTTAACTGATCTCACGTGGGACAGAATGCATTTGGCTTCAGGGTCCCTGGGATAGGGTGGCGGAAAAAGAGCTAAAGTTGCTGATTCTGGTCGCCATCCAATGACCTCTGCAGGAAAGTGTATGTATAGGCGTGAGTGCACATACGTCTGGTGAACACTGTTCTCCAGGAGACAGATGTGGCAGCCATTGTACTTTCTCAATGTCATCCAAAGACAGCAATGAAATGAACGAACAATCTAATCTTTTTTTTTATGGTATCGACTGAGGGAGTGATGTTGATCATGATAGTGGAGACCTCCCTGCTTTTTGCACAGTGCCATGCCAAAATTTCCCACCTACCTGAACTGCTAGAATTGGCAGCTGCGACCTGTTTAAAGGCTCTGCTGACAATGCAGCATTCTCTCAGTCATGCACTCGTGTGCCAGCTGAATTTTGCAGTCAAACTCTGGTATGGGGGTTGAGCGCACAGTCTTCTGACCCAGGGGTGAGCGTGCAAGCACATTGATGTGTCTCACAATCAAGTAGCCTTTCAGCATACCACTTGGGTGAGGGTCTGGAAGGCTGCTGGCATCATACCTGAGCATAGGTCTGTGCCTTCAGGATAAAAAGAACATTGAGGGGAAAAATGTCTAATTTCAAAACAAACAAACAAATAAATTCAGCTCCCTCTTCAGTGCCGGAACTGAAACTGGGCAGATGAGCAGACTGCAGCAGCACGTTTAGTGTTAGCAATAAATCTTGCTAAAAATTTACAAAAGTATTGATGTATGTAATATTTCAGAAATCTATTGAGCATATCGCACAAAATAGATTTTCTGTCAGTAAAATATGATTCAAGTTAATCCAGTTATTCTTAACTTTAACACTCGTTTTCCAGGATGTCAGATACTCATTTGTCAGAGCCTGGATTTAATGCTTCATATCTTGAATTGCATTGCTTTTACCTATTCATTATGCTGCTTGTAAAATAATAGAAGTGCATTCCATCTGAACAAAAGCCAGAGCCAAGAAGCAGGGGTTGTCTGTCTAATTAATCTTTCCTTAATGTTGGAAGCTGGACTGTTGCCATGACATTGATCAGTTGAAATGGGTTTATGAATGAAGAATGCCATTCTTCACCTTCCAGAAAGGATGTATATGGTATTTTTAAAAATATGAAATCATTTATTGGAATGGTTTTGTATGGGATCTTACCCACATGATGTGTCCCCCCACCCCCCCCTCCCTCCCTCTCTTGGCACTGGAATGTGTCTGAGGATGATGAATATGTATGGATTGGGCATTGTTGGAGCTGCATTTCAACTGGCTTTAACATCCTGCTTCCAATCTAACACCCTTACAAAAACTATTCTTTTCACATCAGTTGCTGGGCTTCTCTGACCTCTGGATCCATCCTGACTTCAAACCACATCCAATCATTGTGCATTCCTGTTTGAGCTCAATGACTTGATGAACAGAAGAATTACAATCAAAAACCACGAATGCGGGAAATCCAGTATAAGCACAGAAAGTACTGGGACTGCATAATAGGTCCATCAGTATCTGAAAAGAGGAAAGACCATCATGTAAGGTCAGAGTACAGATAAAGGGTCCCCCGACACACACACACACACACACACACACACACACACACACACACGTCAGAAAGGAACAAAAGGGAGAGAGAGGTCTGTGATGGGGGATGGGCAGAAGTGATTAAATTATGGCGGCAGGGTGGTCTGCACTCCTGGGGTCTACTTGCCATTGCGAGACCAAGGAAGCCTTCCTATCTTTGCCAGATTTACCATGCTTCCCTCCTCCTCTGCTGTAACCATTTACAACATCTCTGGACTCATCTTGTGTTTCTATACAAGTTTATTATCATCTCATAATATTTGCACCATCATCACTTTTGTCATTTAATCACTCCTACACTCCACTCTCAGCCCTATGACAGACCTCTCCCAATCTTTTTATGGCCCCCCTCCACCTTTCCCTGACTCTTTACTTGCTTATAAACTGGTCCTCTCTCACATTTTCCAGTTCTGATGAAAGGTTATCGACCTGAAATGTTAACTGTCTCTCTCTCCACAGATATTGCCTGCTCATCTGAATCGCAAGCATTTTCACTTTTTATTTCAGATTTCCAGCATCTGCAATATTTCTCTACTTTTTCTTTTCTTTTCAGATGCTGATGGACTTGCTGTATATTTCCAGCATTTTCTGTTTGAATTTCACACTGGGTGGGACACAATTTGAGACAGATATGAACTGTATAAAACACTAGTTCGGCCACCGCTCGAGTACAGTGTACAGTTCTTGTCACCACATTACAGGAAAGATGTGATTGCACTCGAGCGGGTACAGAGGAGATTTACGAGGATGTTGCCAGGACTGGAGAATTTTAGCTATGAGGAAAGATTGGATAGACTGGGGTTGTTTTGTTTGGAACAGAGGAGACTGAGGGGAGACTTGATTGAGGTGTATAAAATTATGAGGGGACTAAATCGAGTGGACAGGAAGAACGTTTTTCCCTTAGCAGAGAGGTCAATAACCAGGGGGCATAGATTTGAAGTAATTAGTAGAAGGATTAGAGGGGAGTTGAGAATTTTTTTTACCCAGAGGGTGGTGGGGATCTGGAACTCACTGCCTGAAAGGGTGGTAGAGGCGGAGACCCTCATCACATTTAAAAAGTACTTGGATATGCACTTGACATGCCATAACCTACAAGGCTACGGACCAAGAGCTGGAAAGTGGGATTAGGCTGGATAGCTCTTTTTCGGCCGGCACAGATGCGATGGGCCGAATGGCCTCCTTCTGTGCTGTAAATTTGTATGGTTCTATTTTGATCTGATAAATGCAAGTATTAAAATTATATATAATCTTTGGTGATTAACAGATCTTCCATAGCATTGCTGATGGTGAGATAGAGGACAGGCTGTTTTATTATCCCCAACTATGTAAATGGTCCCCTGGGATGGATCTCGTTGTAGCACCTGCACTGACTGGAAAAGTACGTTAAAGAAAGCTTTTTATGAGTGATATGTAATCTTTTCAAGCACAATGTTGGAGATGCCATCTTTGGGATGAGATATTAAACAAATGCCTTGCCTGCCTGTTAAAGTGGATGTAAAAGATCCTATGGTACTATTCAAAGCTCCGAAATGGGATGGGGACAGAGGATCGGTCACAAAAGCAATTGAGTGATTAGAAATGGATGAGGCAGGTCGGCTTGAGGCCTGCCACTGTAGCATCAAGAAAGCAAACAGGCTGAGTAGGAAGCTAACGCCTGAAATCGAACAGTCTCAAATTGGGATGGAGAGGTGGGAGGGAGACTCAAAAATAGCTGTAGGGGGAGAGGCGGGCGGGGGCGGGTGGGTGCAGCTTGCCTGGGTGCTCCTTGTATCAGATGCCCAGCTCTACCTCCTCACCACTTCCCTCGACCTCATGATCTTCATGCTGACAGACTGTGTGTCCAACATCAAGTCATGGATGAGTCACCGCTTCCTCCAAGTGAACATGAGCAAGGTTAAAGCCATTGTTTTTGGCCTCCACCATAAACTCTCTTGCCTTTGCTGTGGCTTCATCCTTCCCTAGACTGTGTGAAACCTTGGTATCCTGTTTGACATTGAGCTGAGCTTCAAACTTCACATTCTATCCATGACCAATGCCACTTAATTTTACCTCCACAACACTTCAAACCTCTGCCCTGAATTCAATCCCCTGCTGCTGAGGTCTCTTAATCCACATTTTTGTTATCTTAAGAAAATATTTTCTCAAGTCTTCCTTGAACTCCCTGTTTACCAACACTTTGAATTTAATATCCTCATTTTCATCTTCAGATTGCTTCATGTGCTTGCCACATTCCATCTGCCAACCTTGTATCCCTTCCTGTACCATGTCATCCTCTGGCCTTTTCTGCATCTACTATTGGTGGCTGAATCTTCAGCTGCTTCATCCCTATTCTCTGGAACTCACTACCTTAACTCTTCTACCTCTCCACTTCATTCACCTCCTTTAAAACCCTTCTCAAATTCTCCCTTTGTGACCAATCTTTTGGTCACCTCCTAATATTTCTTACATGGCCATTCTTTTGTCTCTTTTTATTTTTTTCTTAACCACTCTGTAAACACCTTGCCTTATGTTGAAGATGGTAATTGCAAGTTGTTATGGTTGTGGTCATTGCCATTAAATCTTTATGAAGGGCACATTGAAAATTAAACTGGTATAAAACTAAGCACATTTGGGCAAAGTATATCCAGCTAAATAAACTTTATTGGTGCATATCTTTCTGCAGCACAGAGTTCCAGTTCTGTTGGGTATTCATCACGGTCGTTGAACATCTTACATCCTCTTAACCTTCTCAAAGTGAGATACTTACTGCAAACATTTCAGTTAATCAAACAGTTTTCTGTTCATAAAATACAATGGCACACTGTTGGATGGCTTCACTTGGCATGTTGGACCCAACTCAATCGAGCCCCAGATCGGAACTGAAACCTGGAAATTGTCGTGGGAAGTTAGTTGGGAACATATACATGACCACAGCATGATCCTGTATTTGAGATGACATTCTCTTCATTCGCTGCCAATGCTAGTTTGAGAACTGAGTTCAAGCTGAAATGCTGTTCAGTTTTCCTTCAATTTGGTGCCTCCTTCCCTACGATCCAGTTGGGATGAGGTATCTGCATTGATGTGCCTGTTTTTGGCTTTATTCCACTCGTCCTAGCTGTGCCGGGTCTACAGACAAGGTTAACTTGCTTTCCTGAAATAAATGAATTTCTGACTGGAAAAAGTATAAAATCAATCTTTTATTTAAAAAGAAACAAGAAGAGTACAGCTCCATTTTATTCCAATTTGATTAGGCAAGCCATGTTGAAGTGATCTTCGATTTCTGGTTCGGATTATGCTTGTTCCAATTAGAGCCCTTCTATGTTGATAAAATTAGAATGGTCAGCCACATAAACAGACATTTATATATTCAGCCAGTCAGTAGCTAAATTCTCCTTCACTGGCATAGTTTAGCCAATATCTGAGGAGATTTTTTTTTAACCGCCACAGTAATTATGTTCTAATATATGCTAAAGATTTACAGTCGTATTGAAGGATGATTTAAAAAGGTTACTTTTGTAAGGAGATTGGACTTTTCAGAAGCTCGCAATTTGCAAACATTCTTGCATGTAGGCCTGGATTTTGCAGTGGTAATGACAGCGAAACTGTCAGCATTCGCTGTCATTACCCCTCTGAAACTGACAGCAACTTCAGGATTTAGTGCATGGACTGATAAACGCGGAAATCTTGAAGTTGCGGTTAGTCATTCACTGCTCCACCACAGGTTGCACTGTGGAACTCTTGAGCTGGCAATCAGTTGAAATCACATCGTTACCTCTGGTGTCCCCCAAGGATCTATCCTTGGCCCCCTCCTATTTCTCATTGACATGTTGCCCCTTGGCGACATCATCCGAAAACACTGCGCCAATTTACACATGTACGCTGACGACACCCAGCTCTACATCACTACCTCTTCTCTTGACCCCTCCTCAGTCTCTCAATTGTCAGACTGCTTGCCCGACATACAGTTCTGGATGAGCAGAAATTTTCTTCAATTAAATATTGGGAAGACCGAAGCCATTGTTTTTGGTTGCCGCCACAAACTCCGTTCACTAGCCACTGCCTCCATCCCTCTCCCTAACATCTGTCTGAGGCTGAACCACACTGTTTGCAACCTTGGTGTCATATTTGACCCTGAAATGAGCTTCTGACCACATATCCTCGGCATAACTAAGACCACCTATTTCCACCTCCGTAACATCGCCCGTCTCCGGCCTTGCCTCAGTTCATCTGCTGCTGAAACCCTCATCCATGCCTTTGTTACCTCTAGACTTGACTATTCCAATGCACTCCTGGCTGGTCTCCCACATTCTACTCTACGTAAACTCGGCTGCCCATGTCCTAACTTGCACCAAGTCCCGTTCACCCATCACCCCTGCCCTCACTGACCTACACTGGCTCCCGGTTAAGCAACGCCTCGATTTCAAAATTCTCATCCTTGTTTTCAAATCCCTCCATGGCCTCGTCCCTTCCTATCTCTGTAATCTCCATCAACCCCACAACCCCACCCCCTCCCCCCCCCGAAATATCTGCGCTCCTCTAATTCAGCCCTCTTGAGCATCCCTGATTATAATCGCTCAACCATTGGTGGCTGTGCCTTCTGTTGCCTAGGCCCTAAGCTCTGGAATTCCCTGCCT
Organism: Somniosus microcephalus; assembly: GCF_052327205.1. NCBI lineage: Eukaryota > Metazoa > Chordata > Chondrichthyes > Squaliformes > Somniosidae > Somniosus > Somniosus microcephalus. Next base: position 183,557,105 of record NC_140997.1, on the reverse strand, counting down.
AAACCTCTCCGCCTCGCTACCTCTCTTTCCTCCTTTAAGACGTTCCTTAAAACCTACCTCTTTGACCAAGCTTTTGGTCACCTGCCCTAATTCCTCCTTATGTGGCTCGGTATCAAATTTTTTGCCTTTTAATACTCCTGTGAAGCGCCTTGGAACGTTTTACTATTTTAAAGGCGTTATATAAATACAAGTTGTTGTTGTTGTAAAGATTAAAACTTCCCCTATTATGCTGGAATGTCACTGTTAAACCGCCCCCCCCCCCCCCGAAAAGTTATGCCGTGTTGAAAGAGGTGTAACTAGGTTTTTAATGACTTATTGACTGCTGAACAGCCATTCTGGCCCTGAAAAACTAATTTTATATTTGTGGAATGCCAAATTTTCCATTAATATGATTAAGAATTACAGGTAGTTTAAAATAATTTTTTTTAAAGTTTGTTTGATATTTCATCATCTTGCTTATTCCTATGCGTAGGTCCCAGTCTTTATTTTGGTATCTGTAAAATTTATAAAAAGTAAATTTAGAATCTGTGCGTTTTACTTCCTGGTTTGCTGTCTGAGAATTCTTCAATGTGATTGGCTGCTAAGCCAGTTTGATGACATCACTGTTGCTGGATGCTGGAGATTCACTTGATTTGGGGCACCAGAATCAAACCAAGGTCAGGAGAGCTGAAATCAACGCCACAGAGATTGGTAGATCTTTGTGAGCAGCTTACTTCACGGTCAGGGGTGAGCATCGCCGTTCCGTCACTGACCGCAAATTCCGGGCCATTACCAATGTGTATCACTAGCTGTAGCTCAAGTGTGATGTAAATACCAATCTGTACACATTTGCCACCTAATGGTAAAGAAACGCTTTTCCATCTTAGTTCAAGTAACATTTATAAATACTGACTGATGTCTAAGATCATAACCTATGAGGCCAAGGTGTAATCAGAATACGTAGTCTAATATCAAGAAAGGGTCAAGCTTCAGTGGGCCGAATCATCTTTGACTGTTCTTCGGTTAATTTTCTGCCTTCCTCTGTGCAAGGTATTGCCTTCATCCAATGTCCGCACATGCTAATTTTGCGCACAGGTCACTGAATAGCTATCAAGACTTGTACAGTCATATTCCTACCACCTTCCCTGACCAAGAGTCATGTCCTTTACTGCTCTGGTTAAGATCAGCTAATCCAAAACAGGTCAGGGATCATCAGGTCATTTTCTTGAACCTGATTCTTGATTGTATGTACCAGAAAACATTGAGTGGCTTTCAGCTTGCGACTGCTTTTTTAATAATAATAATTTGCTTTGTTTTGGGGGGAAAAAATTGCTGTGTGCAGTGAAATTACCATGCAGCACCGCACTCTTAAATCAGGCCCCATTGTCAGCAGCAACAAATTGCATTTATTTCAGTAGAAGCAAATATTGTTTGGAGGCTGAGAGGGACCAAAGCAAACTGATCAACTCATGAGGTTGAGCAGCTGATGAACCAGGAAACGGAATAAGTGGAAGGAGAGCAAAAAACCACATTTGTTAGAATCGTAGAATCTTACAGCACAGAAGGAGGCCACTCGGCCCATCGTGCCTGTGCTGGCTTCTTGAAAGTTTTAGCATAACGTTCTTGCTTTTGTACTCTATCCCTCTATAGGATCACGTATACTTTTTTTTTCACATCTTTATCAACTTGTCTTGCCACCTTCAAAGATTTGTGTATGTGAACCTCCCAGTCCCTCTGTTCCTAAACCCCCTTTAAAATTGTGCCATTTAGTTCTTATTGCCTCTCTTCCTCCTTTCTCCCAAAATGCATCACCTCACACTCTTCTGCATTAAATTTCATCTGCCATGTGTCTGCCCATTTCACCAGTCTGTCTATATCCTCTTGAAGTCTGCTACTATCCTCCTCACTGTTTACAGCATTTCCAAGTTTTGTGTCATCTGCAAACGTTGAAATTATGCCCGCTATATCCAAGTCCAGGTTATTAATATATATCCAAAAGAGCAATGGTTCTGATACCAACCCCTGAGGAACCCCACTATATACTTCCAGTCTGCAAAACAACCGTTCACCACTGCTCTCTGCTTTCTGCCCCTTCACTAATTTGGTATCCACATTGTCAACAATGTTCTCAACAATGAACTTTGAACATCACCTACGGTGCACATTCATTGGTTTGCAGTCTTTTATTTTGTTGGAAAACATTGAACAACTGCCTCTTTGCGTATGATTACTACAGTTAGCAGAATATCGGTTTCGGTGAATTTTCACAGTGATCTTCCAATATTGTAACTACCTGAGTTTCAGACGTTAGTGTGTATTTTGTTGACAGTTATTGTAAGGTGAATATACCAAATGAATTGTGATGTTGGGTATCTATATTTGAGATTCACAGTTTATTTTTTTGTTTCAGTAACTCATGTACTCTGATGAGAGACATCCAGACAGAGGAAGAAGAGGGAAGGAATAGCTTACAGAAAGAGTCACTGGGAGAAAGAGTGAGAGGCAAAAAAAAAAGTCAGAGAAAACAAACAGGAAACAGATACAGAGACAAAGAAACAAGTAATGTGACACCGAGAGAGAAAGAGGGAGATAGAAAGAATGGAAGCAAACAAAGACAGAGAAGATGGAAAGAGTTAGTGTTTGGGAAGCCAAGAAAAAAGACAATTAAAAAAAAAAAAAAAAAAATGATTCTTGGACATGCCACAGGAAATAATTTGTTTTGATTTGGATAAAATTAATAAATGAAAATATTTCCAGAATTTTCTTTGATAAAATTGAAAGGAAGAAAAGACAAATGAATGGCTATTTTAAGGGTAGAGATTGCTTAATTTTGTTTAGATGTTTAGATATTCAGCTACACCAGGCTAAAATGTTCAACTGCGTTGACATTTTTTTATACTTTAAAAATACATTAGATTGTAGATGAATCATCAGGACCCTATAAGTATTCAATGCTGCTGTCATGATTTTTTTATAATGTATATCTGAAATTGCAATTTCCATCATGCATTTTATTTAATTTATTCTCAAAACCGGATAAAAGCCCACGAGCTAGTCAGATCCGTGTATTCAAATGCTGGGATTGTGCCGTACTGTGAAGACCTGTGTAATTCCAGTTTTCAGCAAACTTTACTGTCAAATCGTCTTCATGTAAAACGTACGGTAATTTGAACTTTCCTGAATTTTACTTCATGTTGGAGATGGCACATTTGTTAATTCATATTATACGGTTTACTGTGAAAATAATCTCCATCTGTAAATGACTTGCACAGACCATGACTGTTTATGTGACATCATTTTGAACTGAATAGAATAGAATTATTTAATCTGTGTAAAACACAGCTTAACAGAATTGGGCATATGAAAATACAATCTATTTTGGATTTCAGAGCAGACTACCTTGTAAAAGCTTCTTTTAGCACCACTGATTTGAGGCAGTAGTTCCTGTACTTTATAATAATTTTAAAACACAGGTGTGTCTGTATGGAGGACTTTATGGAGAGATAATAGACTTCAGGTGGATGTAGGAAGAGTCGGAGCTGAAGTGAAGTTTCACAACTCTTTGTACTTCCTCCGACCATTGCATTTAGTATTGCATCCCCTTTCCGCAATGGGTCATGAACTGCACAGTTCTCCCCATATTAATGGCTGCTGTCCTGTATATCTTTCCATTAGCGAGGGGACTCTTTTACAGTGCCACTCCTCATGTGGCAGGCACATGTGAATGCCAGACTTAATTGGGACCTGATAGTTGCCCACAGTAATTGGTATGTCTTGAACTGTTTTATGTAATAGTTTATCAAAATATGCAGTATTCAGGGGAATCTGGATCAGTGGCTAGCAAGCCATCTTTCTACTTTCAGGTTTTGAGTTCAAATCCACCACAAACTGGTGAATGCTAAGTTGAATGGTTTGGAGACGGCCTCACACTAGTTCATAGGTGGCAGGAATCTATAATATGCTATTGCCCATAACCTGCTGCTAAATTGGTGATATCACCAATATGTTCACAGGGTGAATGATATGGAATTGGAAATGTTGCAGTGGTGCCGGAGGGCATGCTTTCCTGAGGTGGGGTGGAGGTAGGTAGTTGGATTGGAGTAGAGGAAGCCAAACTGTGTTATATCTAACCTAGAAGTGTTAGATGTTGATGGTGGTGTGAAAAGTGTCCCATTCCTCGGAGTGACAGCCCAACGTGTAAAGCGCAACATTTTAGTTAGATTTAAATAACCACTCCACGAGAGAGTTCAAGACCTCAGGTAAATGGCTGGCTCAAATCGAGAAATTAAATATGCCCAAGTAAAATTCTGGCTGAGACTGGTACGGTGTGTTAGTTTCTTTCACATTTTGTCATTTAAATGCCATTTATTTGTTGAATGTTTTATTTATAAAAATTGAATTTTTCTTGTGAGCTCTTGTTCAAAGGATTGCTTTCTTTTCTCGCTCAATAATTCAAGCAATACTTGATCATTTTATGAGCTTTATAAAATGACGTTCGAATTTGCCATGCTTTCTTGCATTGCTATCTGGTGCATGAACACATTTGTATGAAGGTAATGTCATTTTCTAGTAGAAAAAAGACATTCATAAAAAGACATTTACTGCTCATCAAGGGGGCGACTAGCTAACCTCTAAGTGCTAGTTGTGAGCGTTCCCAATTGAGGCAGGGTTGAATCTGAGCTTTATCTGATCTTTCTGCTTTGAGCACTTGTTCTCCTGTGCAGTGAGCGTGGACCTGAATGGTGTTCTGTGTTGATCATTGCAGAAACCCTGACAGAATAAATAAATGTGTTCACTTACTTTTCTGGCTGTATTTTTCTGAATTCTTGTACATTATGTTGAGATTGTGATTTGAACAACATTAAGGATAATTTCTTGTGACCCGTGTTTTGCTTTGTGACATGCTTAAAAGATGTGTCATGTACCAGAGTGCAGTGATCTAAGCATCAGAATGAAGACTGAGGAGTCACAATCATAATATGGAAGAATAATTACCAAGTTCTCTGGTGTTCCTTGTGATTGAAGTAATTCTCTGTTTCAGCAAATCTGACAGGTTTACACTTACATTTTTACTGCAGTGCTCTGCATCTCTAGCCAATAAAAACAGGGAGATGTCTGTGAAAGTCAGACTGTCACCTTCGATAGAAATGCTTCCAAGTAATCCAAGAAATATATTTAATCTGCTGCTCTCTTTATTCTACTCCTACCAGTCCAATTTTCTCCCCTCATCTTAAGATGCTAACGCATGCCTGGTATGGGCCATCCTTCAGTATTTTGTGATCATTCTTCATAGATGCGTTACTGAATGCCATCAGGCTATGTGACATTGTTGGATGCATTACAGCTGAGTCCAAAAATACCCTCCCCTATTGTTCACCTAAGTGTACTTTCCAGCACTAGGTAGCAATCCGATGCAAGAACCTAAATAACAACAGAAAATGCTGGAAAAACTCAGCAGGCCAGGTAACATCCGTGGAGAGAAATTAGAGTTGACGTTTCGGGTGAACCCTTTTTCAAAACTGGAAAGGAAATGAAATAGATCGAAGGCAGGGCTGCGATAGAACAAAAGAAGTAAAGAGACATTAAGAGGTATTCAAAACCAGATGAGATGGTAATAAGACAAGTGGAGACAAAAGATGGCTCAGATTAGGTGTGAAGTGTACTGGCAGAAAGAGAGACAGCTGCCATATGGGAAAGAGAAAAAAAAAGGAAGGGGGGGTAGGGAGGGAAAACCCAAAGCAAAGGTGTGGAAAAAAGAATAAGTGAAAATGTAATAGGGGCCGAGGTTATGATCTGAAATTGTTGAACTCGATATTGAGTCCGGAAGCCTGCAAAGTGCCTAATCGGAAGATGAGGTGCTGTTCCTCGAGTTTACGTTGAGCTTCCATGGAACAATGCAAGAGGCCAAGGACGGTGAGGTCCGAGTGGGAATGGAGCGGTGAATTAAAATGACAGGCGACCGGAAGCTCGGGGTCACCCTTACGGACTGAACGGAGGTGTTCCGCAAAGCAGTCACCCAATCTGCGTTTGGTCTCCCCAATGTAGAGGAGACCACATCGTGAGCAGCGAATACAGTATACTAGATTGCAAGAAGTACAAGTAAATCGCTGTTTCACCTGGAAGGGGTGTTTGGGGCCCTGGACAGTGGGAAGGGGGGAGGTATAGGGGCAGGTGTTACATCTCCTGCGCTTGCACGGGAAGGTGCCAGGCGAAGGGGAAAGGCTGTTGGGGGTGATAGAGGAGTGGACTAGGGTGTCTCGGAGGGAGCAGTCCCTATGGAATGCTGAAAGGGGACGGGAGGGGAAGATGCGTTTGGCGGTGGGATCACTTTGGAGGTAGCAGAAATGGCGGAGGATGATCCGTTGAATGTGTAGGCTGGTGGGGTGAAAGGTGAGGACAAGGGGAACCCTATTGTGGTTCCGGCAGGGGTGAGGGCAGAAGTGCGGGAGATAGAACGGACACGGTCGAGGGCCGTGTCAACCACGGTAGAGGGGAATTCTCGGTTGAGGAAAAAGGAAGACATGTCGGAAGCACTGGTGTGGAAGGTGGCATCGTCGGAGCAGATACGGCGGAGACGGAGAAACTGGGAGAATGGAATAGAGTCCTTACAGGAGGCGGGGTGGGAGGAAGTGTAGTCCAGGTAGCTGTGGGAGTCAGTGGGCTTGTAGTGAATATTGGTCGATAACCTATCCCCAGAGATGGAGACGGAGAAGTCGAGGAAGGGAAGAGTCAGAGATGGACCATATGAAGGTGAGGGAAGGGTGGAAATTGGAGGCAAAGTGAATGAAATTGTCTAGTTTGGGGCGAGAGCAGGAAACGGCACCGATACAGTCATCAATGTATTGGAAAAAGAGGTGAGGGAGGGGACCTGAGTAGGACTGGAACAAAGAGTGTTCCACATATCCCACGAAAAGGCAGGCATAGCTAGGACCCATGCGGGTACCCATAGCAACACCTTTGATTTAGAGGAAATGAGTGGAGTTAAAGGAGAAGTTGTTCAATGTGAGAACAATTTCAGCCAGGCGGAGGAGGGTGGTGGTGGATGGGGACTGGTCGGGCCTCTTTTCAAGGAAGAAGCGGAGCGCCCTCAGGCCATCCTGGTGGGGGATGGAGGTGTCGAGGGATTGTCCGTCCATGGTGAAAAGGAGGCGATTGGGGCCAGGAAACTGTAAACAACCAGTCCCCATCCACCACCACCCTCCTCCGCCTGGCTGAACTTGTTCTCACATTGAACAACTTCTCCTTTAACTCCACTCATTTCCTCCAAATCAAAGGTGTTGCTATGGGTACCCGCATGGGTCCTAGCTATGCCTGCCTTTTTGTTCCAGTCCTACTCGGGTCCCCTCCCTCACCTCTTTTTCCAATACATTGATGACTGTATCAGTGCCGTTTCCTGCTCTCGCCCCGAACTAGACAATTTCATTCACTTTGCCTCCAATTTTCACCCTTCCCTCACCTTCACATGGTCCATCTCTGACTCTTCCCTTCCCTTTCTCGACTTCTCCGTCTCCATCTCAAATCAAAATCAAAATCAAATCAACTTTTATTGTCATTGTTAGTGCACAAGTGCAGTACAACGAAATGTAGGCTTGCGGCTCCCGAGAGTGTACATTTAGATTAAGACATTTAAACATTCAACATACATTTGGCTTGTAATACATTAACATAAACATAACCATAATAAAGTGCATTGGCAGATGTGCAGGCTTTAGAGTTTATTTGTGGAGTTCAGTAGGATGACAGCCCTGGGAAAGAAGCTGTTCCTAAATCTGGTCGTACGGGTGCGAATGCATCTGTAGCATCTCCCAGATGGCAGGAGGGCAAACAGACTGTGGCTGGGGTGGGTAGGGTCTTTGATGATGGACCGTGACCTCCGTAAACAGCGTTTCTGGTATATGTGCTCTATGGTCGGTAGCCGGGTGCCGGTAATGCGTTGGGCAGTTTTGACTACCCGCTGCAGGGCTTTCCGGTCATAGTAGCTACAGCTGCCATACCATACTGTGATACAGTTTGTCAGGATGCTCTCTATTGTGCAGCGGTAAAAGTTAGAGAGGATCAGGGGTGACAGGTTACATCCCTTCAGCCTCCTTAGGAAATATAGGCGCTGCTGGGCCTTCTTCACCAGAGAGGAGGTATTGAGGGACCAGGAGAGGTCTTCCGTGATGTGGACTCCGAGGAACTTAAAGCTGTCCACCCTTTCCACCACAGCCCCATTGATGTGGATGGGGGTGTGACTTCCGCCTTTAGACTTCCTGAAGTCCACAATGATTTCTTTGGTTTTCTTGATGTTAAGGGCCAGGTTGTTATCGGCGCACCACTTCACGAGATGCTGGACCTCCTCCCTGTAGGCTGACTCATCGTTGTTGGTGATCTGGCCTACTACCGTGGTATCATCCGCAAACTTGATGATGATGTTGGAACCATGAACAGCCACACAATCGTGGGTGAAGAGGGAGTAGAGGAGGGGGCTCAGCGCACATCCTTGTGGGGCCCCCGTGTTCAGGGTCAGGGGGGGGGAGGTGTGGTTACCTAATTTGACAGACTGGGGTCTGGGGATAGGTTATCGACCAATATTCACTGCAAGCCCACTGACTCCCACAGCTACCTGGACTACACTTCCTCCCACCCTGCCTCCTGTAAGGACTCTCTTCCATTCTCCCAGTTTCTCCGTCTCCGCCGTATCTGCTCCGACGATGCCACCTTCCACACCAGTGCTTCCGACATGTCTTCCTTTTTCCTCAACCGAGGATTCCCCTCTACCGTGGTTGACACGGCCCTCGACCGTGTCCGTTCTATCTCCCGCACTTCTGCCCTCACCCCTGCCCCTCCCTCCCGGAACCACGATAGGGTTCCCCTTGTCCTCACCTTTCACCCCACCAGCCTCCACATTCAACGGATCATCCTCCGCCATTTCTGCTACCTCCAAAGTGATCCCACCACCAAACGCATCTTCCCCTCCCCTCCCTTCAGCATTCTGTAGGGACCGCTCCCTCCGAGACACCCTAGTCCACTCCTCTATCACCCCCAACAGCCCTTCCCCTTCGCCTGGCACCTTCCCGTGCAAGCGCAGGAGATGTAACACCTGCCCCTATACCTCCCCCCTTCCCACTGTCCAGGGCCCCAAATACCCCTTCCAGGTGAAACAGCGATTTACTTGTACTTCTTGCAATCTAGTATACTGTATTCGCTGCTCACGATGCGGTCTCCTCTACATTGGGGAGACCAAACGCAGATTGGGTGACCGCTTTGCGGAACACCTCCGTTCAGTCCGTAAGGGGGACCCCGAGCTTCCGGTCACGTGTCATTTTAATTCACCGCTCCATTCTCACTCGGACCTCACCGTCCTTGGCCTCTTGCATTGTTCCACGGAAGCTCAACGTAAACTCGAGGAACAGCACCTCATCTTCCGATTAGGCACTTTGCAGCCTTCCGGACTCAATATCGAGTTCAACAATTTCAGATCATAACCTCGGCCTCTATTACATTTTTACTTATTCTTTTTTCCACACCTCTGTTTTGGGTTTTCCCTCCATCCCCCTGCTTTTTTTTTCTCTTTCCCATATGGCAGCTGTCTCTCTTTCTGCCAGTACACTTCACACCTAATCTGAGCCATCTTTTGTCTCCACTTGTCCTATTACCATCTCGTCTGGTTTTGAATACCTCTTAATGTCTCTTTACTTCTTTTATTCTATCGCAGCCCTGCCTTCGATCTATTTCATTCCCTTTCCAGTTTTGAAAAAGGGTTCACCCGAAACGTCGACTTTAGTTTCTCTCCACGGATGTTGCCTGGCCTGCTGAGTTTTTCCAGCATTTTCTGTTGTTATTTTGGATTTCCAGCATCTGTAGTATTTTGCTATCATCGATGTAAGAACCTGCCTGATTTCTCCCCCAACTTGCTCCAGTCCAGGGGCACGAAGCCCAATTGTAATCTGGCTAATACTACCCCATATGAAATAACTAACTTGGATCAAGCCTGGAATTTTTTCTGGTCTGTACAACTCTGCTGCACATTACGCAACATCTTAAGCAGCTGAAGTATCAGATCAGTTTTGTGCAGAAACCTTGAAACAAAGGGAAGGTTGGGGCTTATTAATATATAAAGATCTTGTAATAAAATATGAATGCTTCCACTCGTGAAGAATAAATACTTGTGTAATTGTAATGGAGAGCTGACTGTCAACTCTATTAGGAAGTATGTGAGATTTCCCATGTGTAGAATTGTTTCCATGCCTGTTCAGTACAGTTAGAAATTTGAAGGGTATTTCACGCAATCTTCTTGATTGTTCCTTTCTGACATAAAGAGAGAAGGGAGCACCAAGCCTGCCACACCCTGCTGAGATGTTGGCACGGGAATTTCCTGGAAAGTTTTGACATAACTACGGCGTAAGAATTTCTGGGGAAATTTGTGCATAACTGAATCTCGCCAGTTTTACATTCAGACATGATGACTGTGCGCAAATGTCCTCAATCGTTTGCACTGCTTCGGAGATATGTCCACCGAAAACCTATGCCATTCATTTACATAGCCCCGCCCCCATGCAAAACACCAGCTCATGCCAGTTTCCTGGATTGATGGGAATAATACGCCGCCATGGATTTATGTCCAAATATCTAGGCGCAGCACGGCCCAAAGCCACCTGATAGCGGCATAACTGAGATTTCTGGAGTTTGATAGCGATTCTCTTTGCATTTATTAATTACATTTAACCAGAGTGCTGTCCGTCTCATTGCAACTGACATTTTTCAAAATCCACCAATGTGTGCAGAAGGACTAAGCAGCTAGAATGGCCTTCCCAATAGGTGTATTCCTGTTCTGAAGTAATAATAGAAGAGTAGCAGCGAAGTCAAGAGGCTCGGAGCATGAGGGGCATGGCAGAAGACAGCAGCCCAGTATATTTCCTCGGTAGCGCTGCAAAGATGGCTGCCGTCCTTGCGGGCTCCGTGCGTAACCGCAGCTAAGTGTCCTTTGCTGCTTGGTGCGCTCGGCTCGTTTATAAAAAAGCATTTCACTGACTGAATTTCAATTGTTGTATTTGGTTATGTGACAAATAAAATTGAAATTGAATTGAATTGAATTTGGCCCTGTTTTACATTGTTTTTTACATTCCAGTGTAGGCAAATGAGTTCCACAGAATATTTTGGGCATAAGTTCCCATCAGAAAGATTTGTGCAGCAACGGGCATTTATTTTGGTGTAATTTCTGCATTAAGTGCAATCCAGGAAATTCCGGCCCGTTATGTCTGTCATATAGTATAGGTATAGTGGTGGATAGCTAATGCAATACCGATATTTAAGAAGGGGGATCGAACATGCCCAGGGAATTATAGACCAGTCAGCTTAACATCGTGGTAGGAAAAATAATGAAATCCTGATTAAAGGAGAAAATAGAGGAACATCTCGAAACCAAAAATATAATGGCCCAGAAATTCGGGTCCCAACGCGTGAGTACGCACGGGGTACTCACACGTCGGCCCAACGAAAGTGCCGGTTTCGTGCATGCGCGGGAAACCGGCACTTCCGTTCCCCTGAAAGCAGGGGTTCAGAGGTCGAACGCGTGCGCCAGAGAGGCAGCGCGTGCGCATCGAACGTAGTTTTTTTTTGCAGGGTTCTCCGGGAGGGTAAGTCTCCAGCAGTTACACTTTTAAAAAGCAGGCATAAGGTCTGCTTTTAACAAGGTAAGTGGTGAATTAATTAAAATTAAAACATTTTTTCCACAGGTTTATTATTTTTATAAATACTTTAAAGAAAGGTAAGTTTATTTTTAGCCCCGTTAGAAAATGTAATTAATTTTTTCAAAAATTTAAATTATTGCTTAAAATAGTTATTTCATGTAATTTATAGTTTATTTTAAAAATGTGATTTAAAAAAAAAAATAATTATTATTATTTGAGGTTTTGATGATGTTTTGGGGCTTATTGTATTTATAGGTTTGACAGCTCTTCCTGTCAAACTTATGAATGAAGCATTCCCTGCTACCATTGGCTCTCCATGGCCCACGTGATCCCAGGGGACGCATCGAACTAACTGCGCCCCTGGGATACGCAAGCACTGTGCGCCGGCAATTGGAGCAGGCCCAGGATCGGAATCCCACACGGGCCCACAGCTCCACGGCTGGCGCGCGAGGTAAGTGCAGGTCGGGGGCTTGCACCCGCGGGAAGCCCCTGACCCGAATTTCTGGGCCAATGATGAATAGTCGACATGGATTTCAAAAGGGAAAGTCTTGCTTGACCAACCTTATTGAATTTTTTGAAGAGGTAACAGAGAGAGTAGACTATGGTAATGCAGTAGATGTAATTTATCTAGATTTTCAAAAGGCCTTCAATAAGGTACCACATAATAGACTGATGAACAAGGTCAGAGAATGTGAAGTCAGGGAACAAGTAGCAGAATGGATTGCTGGCTGGCTTCAGGACAGAAAGCAGAGAGGAGTAAAGGGTAGCTATTCACAGTGGCAGAAAGTGGGTAGTGGTGTTCCACAAGGATCAGTGCTGGGACCGCTGCTGTTCACAATTTACATTAATGATTTAGACTTCGGAATCACAAACACAATTTCTAAATTTGCGGATGACCCAAATTGGGGGGTGATAGTCAATATTGAGGAGGACCGCAACAAGTTACAGGAGGACATTAATAAACTTGCAGAATGGGCATATAATTAGCAAATGAAGTTCAACGCAAATAAATGTGAGGTATTACATTTTGGTAGGAAGAATAGGGAGCTCACTTATCACTTGGAGGGTGCGAGTCTAGGTGGGGTAGAGGAACAAAGGGACCTAGGAGTACAAATACACAAATCGCTAAAAGTTGCAACACAGGTTAGCAAGGCCATAAAAAAAGCAAACCAAGCACTAGGGTTTATTTCTAGAGGGATAGAATTGAAAAGTAGGGAAGTTATGCTAAACCTGTATCGAACCTTGGTCGCCATATTATAAAAAGGATATAGAGGCACTGGAGACGGTGCAGAGAAGATTTACAAGGATGATACCTGAAATGCGAGGGTATACATATCGGGAAAGGATGAACAGGCTGGGTCTCTTTTCTCTTGAAAAAAGAAGGCTGAGAGGTCTTTAAAATTATGAAAAATTTTGATAGAGTGGATAGAGAGAGAATGTTTCCACTTGTGAGGAAGCGCATAACTAGAGGCCATCAATATAAGATAGTCACCAAGAAATCCAATAGGGAATTCAGAAGAAACTTCTTTACCCAAAGAGTGGTGAGAATGTGGAACTCGCTACCACAGGGAGTGGTTGAAGCGAATAGTATAGATGCATTTAAGGAGAGGCTAGACAAGCATATGAGGGAGAAGGGAATAGAGGGTTATGCTGATAGATTTAGATGAGGAAAGATGGGAGGAGGCTCGTGTGGAGCATAAATGCCGGCATGGACTGGTTGGGCCGAATGTCCTGTTTCTGTGCTGTATATAATCTTATATATAGGTGTGGCCACAAGTGCAGAAAGAAGAGAGAATGGCACTTCCCTCAATAGCCAGACACATAGTCATAGAGTTATACAGCACAGAAAGAGGCCCTTCGGCCCATCGTGTCTGCGCCGGCCATCGAGCCCTATCTATTCTAATCCCATTTTCCAGCACTTGGTCCGTAGATTAAAAATTTTCAGGTTTTGCTATATCTTATGGTATCCATGGATTTTTTTTTGATGCCAATGAAAGAAGGGCTACAACCAGGGATATTGCATAGCTCTGGTATTGGATTTGGAAATCCCATATGTATTTTTACTACCACATGTCTGTGGTGCCGGCCCTAAAAATATGTAGCTAGCAAATAGGCCGTATTCCCAGAACATCACCCAGCTTTTTGTGGAATTGTACAGTAATAATAAATTGTGGTTGGGACAAACACAATATTGTGGAGTGTAATGGAAAAGATTAAAACTAATATATTTCTGGAGATGATCAAATTCATATAATTTTGACCTCTAATTGTGTATCTTGAATTCTTGGCATGATACCAGTTCAGGAACTTTAGGCAATACTAGATGCTGTTACACCACCAAACCTCTCAAGTGTCTGGATTTTAGCGCGATGTGCTGACTTTGCTGCTTCACTTTATAGAATAAGAATAGTATAGCACAGAAGGAGGCTATTCGGCCCATCGGGTCTGTGTCTACGCTGGCTCTTTCAAAGAGCAATCCAGTTAGTCCCACTCCACTGCTCTTTCCCCAAATCCCTGCGCTTTTTTTCCCTTCAAGTATTTATCCAATTCCCTTTTGAAGGCTACTGTTGAATCTGTATCAGGCAGTGCATTCCAAATCCTAACCACTCGTTGTGTAAAAAATAGTTTTTCCTCATGTCGCCTCTGGTTCTTTTGCCAATCACCTTAAATCTGTGCCCTCTTGAGCCATTGGAAACAGTTTCTCTTCATTTACTCTATCTAAACCCTTCATGATTTTAAATACCTCTATCAAGCCTTCTCCGCTCCAAGGCAAACAACCCCAGCTTTTCTAGTCTATCCACATAAATGTAATCCCTCATCCCTCATCCCTGGAACCATTCTAGTAAATCTCTCCTGTATCCTCTCCAAAGCCTTCACATTCTTCCTAAAGTGTGGTGCCCAGAATTGGACACAATACTCCAGCTGGGGTCGGACCAGTGTTTTATATTGGTTTAGCATAACTTCCTGGCTTTTGTTCTCTATGCCTCTATTTATAAAGCCCAGGATTCCATATGCTTTATTAACTGCTTTGTTAACCTGTCCTGCCACCTTCAAAGATTTGTGCACATGCACCCCCCAGGTCTCTCTGTTCTTGCACCCCCTTTAAAATTGTACCATTTAGTGTGTATGGTCTCGCCTCATTCTTCCTACCAAAATGTATCACCTCACACTTCTCTGTGTTGAATTTCATCTGCCATGTGTCCGCCCATTATGGCCATCTTAGAATATTTTGCCTTCAGTGCTTCCTCTTGTAGTCATCCTGGCATACTCCTCCATCTTCTCAACAAACCTTGAGTAGCCTGATCCTCTTGTATTCTATTGGCCAATGTTGCACCTTCCCTACAGTATCTAGGGTATCCTATTCAAAACAATTTACCATAGAATGAGTACCAAAGGAGCACAGAAGATTCATAGTCATTTGCCTGTTAGATGGGCTGCTGTGCACATTGGGACAAAAGCTTGTTTAGTCCTACTTTTTCTTAAACCTTCCACATTCATTGTTATCTGAATTTCCAGCATTCAAGTGATGTGAGTTCAATAAAGCTGCCTGTTTTCAAATGAGTCACAATTGAACTTCCAACCTACAGTGCTGTTTTGCCTGACTTCAGAAAGTGTTGTGGTTGTCGTACATAGCTCCGGGAGGCCCCTGTATTCTGAGGATCATCAAAGAGAGACTGAGGCTGAACAATTCTAAGATGAAACACTGTACAGAAAAGAATGTCCCTGTATTGCCTTTGAGTGCTGTGATGTGTAAAAAACATAGAGTCCTGTTGTGATAAGGATAAACTACAGTAACCCTGATAAATATAAGAGAAGCATCCACAGAGCATAGGTTGTGGTGGATTATAATTTGGACAAATGAAAACTCTGGTTCCATGCAAAATTACTGGATTAATTGTATTTAGCAGTGTTGCCATTATTAAAACACACCTTTGTCTACATCCTTCCACAGTTTGGACATTCCACCTTATGGATAAGTAGGGGGACAACTTTTGTTTTTAGTAGCTGATGACCTGCATGTTTGATTTGTATTGTACCAGCCTTTTCTCTAAGTTGTTCCCTTATTTAAGATTCTTATTCAGATCTTCTCAGAGTGTGTTGATATCGGCCTTTCATTTCAAAGGTCAAACTTGACTTTTGCCTGGCAGCCTATTGCAGAGCAGGCAGGGGCTGAGCTTTCATTCTTTGTGTTTATGGTGCTGCAGGGTGAATCCCTAATTCCTTCAAGCTCAGTCTTTGTGCTGTTACTGTTCCTGAGTAGTTAGAGGTTGTCGCAAAAGCTATTTAATTAATAGGTTATAATACCTAGTACAAGATGACAACAACAACTTGCACTTATCACAGAAATCACAGAAACCACACAGTGCAGATAGAGGCCATTTCGGCCCATCGAGCCTGCACCGACACATATCCCACCCGATCCCCGTAACCCCTACACCAACACATATCCCACCCTATCCCCGTAACCCCACGTATTTAATCCCCCTAACACTAAGGGTCAATTTATCATAGCCAATCAACCTAACCCGCACATCTTTGGACTGTGGGAGGAAACCGGAGCACCCGGAGTAAACCCACGCAAACACGGGGAGAATGTGCAAACTCCACACAGACAGTCACCCGAGGCTGGATTCGAACCCGGGTCCCTGGCGCTGTGAGGCAACAGTGCTAACCACTATAGCACCTTTAACAGTAAAACATCCCAAGGTGCTTCACAGTAGCAATTATCAGACAAAATTTAATACCGAGCCACATAAGTAGATATTAGGACAGGTGATCAAGAGCTTGGCCAAAGAGGTAGGTTTTAAGGAGCATCTTAAAGGAGGAAAAAGAGGTAGAGAGATGGAGGGGTTTCGGGAGAGCTTGGGGCCAAGGCAGCTGAAGGCACAGCAGCTAATGGTGGAGCAATTAAAATCGGGGATGCGCAAGAGGCCAGAATTGGAGGTGCGCAGAGATCTCGGAGTGTTGTAGGGCTGGAGGAGCTTAGGAGATAGGGAGGGGCGAGACCATGGAGGGATTTGAAAACAAGGATAAGAATTATTAAATTGAGGTGTTGCTTAACTGGGAGCCAGTGTAGGTCAGTGAGCACAGGAGTGATGGGTGATGGGACTTGGTGCGAGTTAGGACATGTGCAGCAGAGTTTTTCAGGAGCTCAAATTTACAGAGGGTGCAAGATAGGAGGCCGGCCAGGAGAGCATTGGAATAAGACATCAGTAATTGTGAGATTGATGAGATAAAAAGAAAAGCTGCAAGTGTGGAAAATCTGAAATAATAACGGAAAATGCTGAAAGTGCACAGCAGGTTGATCAGCATTAGAAAGAGAGAGATAGCTAAACGTTCAGTTGAACTGGCTACTGATGAAGACTCCTACCTGAAGCATTAACCCATCTTTATTATTCAGATACTGATTAACATGTGCATTTCTGTTTTTATTTCATAATCATGTTATTACTCAACACCATATTTTGCAGTTGCAAACCTAGATTTGGGTTTGAATACAGTGAAGCTCATGACGAAAGAAGAATCTCTGCCTTCATTCTTTACTAGGCATTGTGTTGCTCACAGTAGTCTGAGGTTGTGATGTTTAGCTGCGGAATTGAATTGTTCCTTTAAGGCCACAGCCCCTGTGAGAATCCAGGTAATTATAGCTGCTTGTACATTCTAAATTGAATTAGAGCTCAGTGAAATGCTTCTCAATTTTGGGCTTGGTGTCAGAAGAATGCAGGATTAAATGCCTGGCTTTATTTCTCTCTTTTTTGTTCAAAGCTTACTTTGCAGCTGTACAAAATCTGCTGCCGAGAGAGTGCCAGGCGTGTGCACCTGACTTTCTTCTATGTATCAGTGGGTTTTCTGCAGCTTTGCTCACAGTAAATTGGATGGTTCCCGGTTTTATAATGACAGGAGCACTGTACCATGTGTTACTGTTTTGGGTTTTTACTTCAGATATTTTTCTCGAGTCAGCCATCTCTGGCCACTCCCTTAGGTGAGCCCTTGCTCCCTGTGGCCTAGAGTGTGCCTTTGTCTGCCCAGTATCTAAGTAATTTGTAGGGAGTCCAGTTGAACAGAAAACCCTCGTTACTGTATCGTGGTTTACTGGTTACAGTATATCCCGTGTTCTTGTACGGTCTTCCTCAACAATGGAAGGTGGTAGAATAAAAACTGCACGAGACTATGATTTAGGCTATAAGATGGCAAACAAATTTATTAACTAATAAATAGTGAAGTGAAAAGAAGCAATGATATGCTGTAGATTTTGGCGTTACAGTAGTGAAGTGTTTATGCTACTGGACTAGTAATCCAGAGACCTGGACTAATAATCCAGAGAAAGTGAGTTCAAATATCATCATGGCAATTTGAGAATTTGAATTCTGTTTTTTTTTAAAAACCTTGAAATAAAAAGCTGATATCAGTAAAAGTGACCACAAAGATGTCATTGCTGTAAAAACCCAACTGATTAACTAATGTCCTTTCGGGAAGGAAACCTGCTTTCTGGCTTTTCTGTGACTCCATTCCCACAGCAATGCGGTTGACTGTCTTCTGAACTGGCCGAGCAAGCCACTCAGTCAGGGCAACTGGTGTTGGGCAATAAATGCTGGCCTTGCCAGCAATGCCCACATTCTGAGAGTGATTTTTTTTAATACTGTACTTATAGGCTTAATTATCTCTCCATGGAAGATGGAAAAGATCAAACCATCACATCTGCTATGCATCGAATAGTTACAGCACAGAAGGAGGCCATTGAGCCCATGTCAGCTCTCTGTAAGAATACGTCGGCTCGTCCCACTTCCCCGCCCTTTCCCTGTAGCTCTGCAATTTTTTTTCCTTCAGGTACTTATCCAATTCCCTTTTGAAACCCATGATTGAATCTCAGATTGATAGCTTTTTGTTAACAAAAGGCATGAAGGGCTTTGGGCCAGAGGTGTTTATATGGAGTTAGGTTGCAGATCAGCCATGATATTATTGAATGATGGAACAGGGTCGAGGGGCTCAATGGCCTACTCCTGTTCCTATGCCTCCACCACCCTTTCAGGCAGTGCATTCCAGATCATAACCACTTGCTGCGTAAAAAAGTTTTTCCTCATGTCGCCTTTGGTTCTTCTGCCAATCACCTTAAATGTATGTCCTCTGGTTCTCGACCCTTCTGCTAATGGGAACAGTTTCTCTCTATCTGCTCTGTCTAGACCCCTCATGATTTTGAACACCTCGATCAAATCTCCTCTCAACCTTCTCTGCTCTGAGGAGAACAATCCCAGCTTAGCCAGTCTATCAACATAATTGAAGTCCCTCATCCCTGGAACCATTCTTGTAAATCTTTTCTGCACCCTCTCCTCTGCCTTCACGTCCTTCCTAAAGTGCTCTGCCCAGAATTGGACACAATACTCCAGTTGAGGCCGAGCCAGTATTTCATAAAGGTCCATAATGACTTCCTTGCTTTTGTACTCTATGCCTCTATTTATGATGCCCAGGAACCCGTATGCTTTTTTAACCGCTTTCTCAACCTGCCCTGCTACCTTCAATGATTTGTGCACATATACCCCCAGATCCCTCTGTTCCTGCACCTCCTTTAGAATTGTATGCTTTAGTTTATATTGCCTCTCCTCGTTCTTCCTACCAAAATATATCACACTGCACTTTTCTGCGTTAAATTTCAAATGCCACGTGTCCACCCATTCCACTAGTCTGTCTATGCCTTCTTGAAGTCTACCACAATCCTCCTCACTATTCACTATACTTCCAAGTTTTGTGTCATCTGCAAATTTTGAAATTGTGCCCTGTACACCCAAGTCCAAGCCATTAATATATATCAAGAAAAGCAGTGGTCCTATTCCCGACCCCTGGGGAACACCACTGTATACCTTGCTCCAGTCCAATAAACAACCGTTCACCTCAACTCTTAGTTTCCTGTCACTTAGCCAATTTCGTATCCATGCTGCCACTGTCCCTTTTATTCCATGGGCTTCAACTTTGCTGGCAAGCCTATTATGTGGCACTTTATCACATGCCTTTTAGAAGTCCATGTTCACTACGTCAACCGCATTACTCTCATCAACCCTCTCTGTTACCTCATCAAAAAATTCAATCAAGTTAGTTGAACAGGATTTGCCTTTAACAAATCCATGCTGGCTTTCCTTAATTAATCCACACTTGTCCAAGTGACTGTTAATTTTGTCCTGGATTATCATTTCTAAAAGCTTCCCCAACACCGAGATTAAACTGACTGGCTGTAGTTGCTGGGTTTATCCTTGCACCGTTTTTTGAACAAGGGTGTAACACTTGCAATTCTCCAGTCCTCTGGCACCACCCCCGTATCCAAGGAGGATTGGAAGATTATGGCCAGTACCTCCTCAATTTCCACCTTTACTTCCCTCAGCATCCTAGTATGCATCCTATCCGGTCCTGGTGACTTATCTACTTTAAGTACAGCCAGCCTCTCTAGTACCTCCTCTTTATCAATTTTTAACCCATCCAGTATCTCAACTACCTCCTCTGTCACTATAACGTTGGCAGCCTCTTCTTCCTTGGTAAAGACAGATGCAAAGTACTCATTTAGTACCTCAGCCATGCCCTCTGCCTCCATGTGTAGGTCTCCTTTTTTGGCCCTAATCAGCTCCACCCCCCCTCTTACTACCCGTTTTACTATTTATATGCCTGCAGAAGACATTTGGATTCCCTTTTATATTAGCTGCCAGTCTCTTCTCATACTCTCTCTTTGCCCCTCTTATTTCCTTTTTCGCTTCCCTTCTGAACTTTCTGTATTCAGCCTGGTTCTCACTTGTATTCTCAACCTGACATCTGTCATATGCCCCCTTTTTCTGCTTCATCTTACTCTTTATCTCTTTCATCAGCCAGGGGTCTCTGGCTTTGGTTGCCCTACCTTTCCCCCTCGTGGGAATGTACCTTGACTGTACCCGAACCAGCGACTCTTTAAAGGCAGCCCATTGTTTGATTACAGTTTTGCCTTAGATTTCAATTTACCCGGGCCAGATCCGTTCTCAACCCACTGAAATTGACCCACCTCATTCCCCAGAACTAGATCCAGCAATGCCTCCTTCCTTGTTGGGCCGGAAACATACTGATCAAGAAAGTTCTCCAGAACACACTTCAGAAATTCTTCCCTCTCTCTGCACTTTACACTATTACTATCCCAGCCTATATTAGGATAATTGAAGTCCCCTCATTATCACTACTCTATAGTTCTTGCACCCCTCTTTAATTTCCCTGCAAATTTGCTCCTCTATATCCTTCCACTAGTTGGTGGCCTATGGAATACACCTAGCAGTGTAATGGCACCTCTATTGTTTCTTAACTCTAACGAAGTAGATTCTGTCCTTGGCCCTTCCAGGACATCCTTTCTCTCCAGCACTGTTAACATTCTGCTTAATCTATACTGCCCCTCTTCCTTTTTTCCCTTCCCTATCTTAACTGAACACCTTATATCCAGGAATGTTTAGTACACAATCCTGCCCTTTTTTGCAGCCAGGTCTCCGTTATCGCCACGACATCATATTCCCGTGTGCGTATTTGCGCTTGCAGCTCACCAACCTTATTACCATGCTTCGTGTATTTACATACATGCACTGTAAACCTATCTTAAACCTTCTTGTATTCTCTCTTAATCTGACCCCATTTAATACCATACTATTTCTTACTCTAGTGCTATCTGTCCCTCTCAATCCTTTGTGCACCTTGTTTCTCCTTTCTAATGCTACATCCTGGTGCCCATCCCCTGCCAAATTAGTTTAAACCCTCCTCAACAACACTAGCAAACCCTCCCATTAGGATATTGGTTCCAGCTCTGTGGAGGTGCAACCTGTCTGACCTGTACAGGTCCCACCTCCCCCAGAACCGGTCCCAGGAATCCAAAGCCCTTCCTCCTGCACCATCTCTCCAGCCGCGCATTCATCTGCTCTATCCTCCTATTTCTATACTCACTAGCTCGTGGCACCGGGTGCAATCCGGACATTACTACCTTTGAGGTCCTGCTTCTTAATCTCTTTCCTAGCTCACTAAAATCTGCTTGCAGGACCTCCTCCTTCTTTCTACCTATGTTATTGATACCAATATGGACCATAACCCCTGGCTTTTCACCCTCCCCCCTCAGAATGTCCTGCAGCCGCTCAGTGACATCCTTGATCCTGGCACCAGGGAGGTAACATACCATCCTGGAATCACATCTGTGGCCGCAGAAATGCCTGCCTGTTCCTCTAACTATTGAATCACCCTATCACTATTGCTTTCCTGATCTCCCCCCCCCGCCCCGCCCCGCTGTACAGCTGAGCCACCCATAGTGCCGTGGACTTGGCTCGAATGGCCTACTCCTGCTCCCATCTTCTATGTTTCTATAGGGTACTGAATTTGGATGATCAGCCATGATCTCATTGAATGGCGGAGCAGGCTCGAGGGTCCGAATGCCCTACTCCTGCTCCTATCATCTTCTATGTTTCTATGGTCCTGGCTGTACTCCCCAGAGGAACCATCGCCCTCACCAGTATTTAGAACTGAATATTGGTTAGAGAGTGAGATGCACTCGGGATTCTTGTGCTACCTGCCTGGTCCTTCTTGTCCGTCTAGCGGTCACCCATTCCCTCTCTGCCTGCAAACTCTTATAAGAAGTCACACAACACCAGGTTATAGTCCAACAGTTTTATTTGAAATCACAAGCTTTCGGAGCGCTGCTCCTTCGTCAGGTGAAGTGGAGAGATGCCTGTAGACACAGCTTATATAGTCAGAGAATAATGCCAGATGATTACAGGTAATCTTTCTAACTGCCATTTATCACACCTCGGCAGAGAGATAATCACAGCAATCAAAGGCGTGAATGGTGTCCAAACAAGTCAGTCAGGAAAACATTACATCAAAGAACAATGAGGTGGGGTCACAAGAGGTAAAATGTTGCAGATGCTGGGGTCTGTATGAAAAACAAAAAACATTTTCTTTGCTGGAAATTACAGCAGGTCCGGCCGCATCTGTGTAGAGAGAACAAGCCAACGACGACTCGAGTCTGGATGACCCTACATCAGGTGGGGTTACATGTAGCGTGACGTGAACCCAAGATCCCGGTTGAGGCCATCCTCATGAGTGCGGAACTTGGCTATCAGTTTCTGCTCTACGATTTTGCGTTGTCGTGTGTCTCGAAGGCCGCCTTGGAGAATGCTTACCCGAAGATCGGAGGCTGAATGTCATTGACTGCTGAAGTGTTCCCCGACTGGGAGGGAACACTCCTGCCTGGCGATTGTTGCGCGATGTCCATTCATCCGTTGTCGCACTGTCTGCATGGTCTCGCCTATGTACCATGCTCCGGGGCATCCTTTCCTGCAACGTATGAGGTAGACAACGTTGGCCGAGTCACATGAGTATGTACCATGTACCTGGTGGGTGGTAGCCTCACGTGTGATGATGGTATCTGTGTTGATGATCTGGCATGTCTTGCAGAGGTTGATGTGGCAGGGTTGTGTGGCGTCGTGGTCGCTGTTCTCCTGAAAGCTGGGTAATTTGCTGCGAACGATGGTCTGTTTGAGGTTAGGCGGCTGTTTGAAGGCGAGTAATGGAGGCGTGGGGATGGCCTTAGTGAGGTGTTCGTCGTCATCGATGACATGTTGAAGGCTGCGAAGAACATGGCGTAGTTTCTCCGCTCCGGGGAAGTACTGGACGACGAAGGGTACTCTGTTGGTTGTGTCCCGTGTTTGTCTTCTGAGGAGGTCTATGCGATTTTTTGCTGTGGCCCGTCGGAACTGTCGATCGACGAGTCGAGCGTCATATCCCGTTCTTACGAGGGCGTCTTTCAGCGTCTGTAGGTGTCCATCGCGTTCCTCCTCGTCTGAGCAGATCTTGTGTATTCGCAGGGCTTGTTCATAGGGGATGGCTTCTTTAATGTGGTTAGGGTGGAAGCTGGAGAAGTGGAGCATCGTGAGGTTGTCCGTGGGCTTGCGGTAGAGTGAAGTGCTGAGGCGTCCGTCTTTGATGGAGATTCGTGGGTCCAAGAATGAAACCGATTCTGAGGAGTCGTCCATGGTGAGTTTGATGGTGGGATGGAACTTGTTGATGTTATCGTGTAGTCTTTTCAGTGATTCTTCGCCGTGGGTCCATAGGAAGAAAATGTTGTCGATGTATCTGGTGTATAGCGTTGGTTGGAGGTCCTGTGCAGCGAAGAAGTCTTACTCGAACTTGTGCATGAAGATGTTGGCGTATTGGGGTGCAAATTTGGTCCCCATGGCTGTTCCGTGTGTTTGGGTAAAGAACTGGTTGTCGAAGGTGAAGACATTGTGG
The DNA here is from genome assembly GCF_052327205.1 of Somniosus microcephalus. NCBI lineage: Eukaryota > Metazoa > Chordata > Chondrichthyes > Squaliformes > Somniosidae > Somniosus > Somniosus microcephalus. Next base: position 183,533,187 of record NC_140997.1, on the reverse strand, counting down.
TCAAGGATGAAGCGGATGAGTTGTAGGATGGCGTCTGGAGATTGGCTGTTGTTGGTGTTGAGTACTAAGGCTGTCGCAGCGATGCCGTCATCGTGTGGGATACTGGTGTAGAGTGCCGAGACGTCCATCGTGGCAAGGAGTGTTCCTGGTTCAACTGGTCCGTGGGTGCTGAGTTTCTGTAAGAAGTCTGTAGTGTCGCGACAGAAGCTGGGGGTTCCCTGTACGATGGGTTTCAGGATGCCCTCGACGTATCCAGAGAGGTTCTCACACAGGGTTCCGTTGCCTGATACGATAGGACGTCCGGGTGTGTTGGCTTTGTGTATCTTTGGGAGGCAGTAGAAGTCTCCCACGTGGGGAGTACGTGGGATGAGAGCGTGTAGGATGCTTTGAAAGTCTGGATCGAAGGTCTTGATCAGTCTGTTGAGTTGGCGGGTGTGTTCTTTAGTCGGATCTGCGGGTAACTGTCTGTAGTGTTCCTGGTTGTCCAGTTGTTGGTATGCTTCTTTGCAATAGTTCGTTCTATTCTGTATGACGATGGCTCCTCCTTTGTCTGCTGGTTTGATGACTATGTTGCGGTTGGTCTTGAGAGTGTGGATGGCGTTGCGTTGTGCTCGGGTGACATTCTGGACTGTTGTGAGTGCGGCTGATGAATCTGGCGTTGATGCATCTCCTGACAGCTTGAGCATACATGTCAAGCTTAGGGCAGCGACCCTCTGGAGGGGTCCAATTTGACTCTTTCTTCTTCGGTTGCTGCACTGCGAATCCCTCTGTCTGCTGTTCCGGATCATTGGTTGTCTCATTGGGTTCGCTGCTGACATCTTGGGATTTGTGGAAGAATTCCCGGAGCCTCATTCTCCTTCTGAATTCCTCTGTGTCTGCCGCGAGACCGATGGGGTCCATTTTGGTGGTGGGGCAGAAATTGAGCCCTCGGCTGAGAACTTCAATTTTGTCTGGTTGAAGGGTGTGGTCGGACAAGTTGACGATGGACTTCCCTGTGGTTTCAACCGTGGTACTGGGGGAGGCTTGGTTGCTGCTGGTGGTGATGCCGAGTTTCTCAAGCTTCCTGTTCTTGGTGTGCATGTAGGCAGTGTAGTTCCGTTGCCTCGTCTGTTTGGCGGTGTCTCGCAGCTGGTCTGCTGTGTCCTGAGCACAGGCTAAGAACATGGACTCTATCTTGGTTTCGAGGTTGCGGCGTCTGCTGTAGAGCTGGTGTACGAGATGGTTGAGGAGTGTGCGAGAGGTACGACAGCAGAGTCTCTCAGCGTAGTCTGTGTTGTAGGTCGACTTGAGTGGGTTCGTGATCTGTAGTCCTTTCGGGATCTTGTCCAGAAAGATTACCTGTAATCATCTGGCATTATTCTCTGACTATATAATCTGTGTCTATAGGCATCTCTCCACTTCACCTGACAAAGGAGCAGCGCTCCGAAAGCTTGTGATTTCAAATAAAACTGTTGGACTATAACCTGGTGTTGTGTGACTTCTTGCATTTGTCCACCCCAGTCCAACACCGGCATCTCCACACCATGCAAACTCTTAAGCTGCGGGGTGACCACCTCCTGAAACGTGCTATCCACGTAGCTCTCAGCCTCATGGATGCACCGCAGTGACGCCAGCTGCTGTTCAAGCTCCAAAACCTGGAGTTCGAGCTCCTCCAGCTGACGACACTTCCTGGAAGTGTCCTGGAGTTCCAACATGGCATAAGATGTGCATTCCATGGGACTGAGGTACCCTGCCATGCCTCTGTTTAATAGACTATTAACTAACTTAACAGGAATAAACTCAAGACAAATAAAAAAAAATCACTAGCGAATCACCAGTCAGCTCTTTCCCTTATACTGATGCCACTTTAGTTTTTTTTTACCTCGCTCCCTCCAGGCTCTTGAGCCTACCTTTAACCCTGGCCGCTCCTCTCACTCTCCCACAGGTCAGCTCTCAGGCCTATTAACTTAGAGTCCTTGGGTTTTGTGGCTCCACTCCTCCTTTTCAGTTAGATGTCTCAACTGCCTTCCTCCACTCCACCGAATTCCTGCTGTCACCAAATTCTTCGACTCTGCTTGCGATCCACTCTGATTGCATTCACCCAGCTCTGTGTCCAAGCTCTGTGCTCAATCTAGTATTTGAACTCCGTGGTTTGGCTGCTCCCCGAGATACCTGACCACATACAATCGCTGTGAGTTTTCTAGGGTGTTTTTCCGATTGGTTGCCGTAACCGGGGTTTCTGTCGATCATTGGCCAAAGTTATGGCGGCTGATCAGGAGAATCCCTGAGGAATTTCTGGATGAATGTCTATGTATCTGAGCAAGAGGGGCCATTTTCTGTGAGTGTAAATGCTTTTTAACACCAAATATACTCTGACAAAAAGAAAGAATCTAATCCTATGATGCATTACAGACACAATGCTTCACTTTTGTCATACCAAGTAATGCAAAGTCTATTATTCTGTTGCTAATATGCAGCTATTTTGAAGTTGGTCTGGTTCTTTGCCATACAATCTAATTGGTCCGTGAATACAGCCTGAGAGACTTTAATCTTGGTTTTGTCCAAGAACTTTCTAGATTGGAATATGCCTGCCAGTTTCAGATTGCAGCTCGGAATTAACCATAATTTGAAGATTTATTTGTTCCTGCAACAGAGTGTTATGCCTAGAGTATAATGTATCATGATACATTATACACTAGCAACTATACTGTGTTGCTGCTTACATTAAGTCGCAGGTTACGATTTTGCAAGGGGAAGGGCTGTACATTTCTGCTGCAAGGATTTGGAAAGAGGTTTATGAGAGAGAAACTTTAAAGAAAGTGCATTTTAGTTTGTGGAATTCAGTAGTATTTTCCTAATGCATTTTTCCCCTCGTATACCACTGGTAAATAAATAATTCTGTACATGTGGGGGAAAAAGGGCAGCTTAGCGGCTCAAGGGAGAAAAGATAAACTCTGAGTAAGAACATAAGAACTAGGAGCTGGAGTCGGCCATTTGGCCCATCGAGTCTGCGCCGCCATTCAACAAGATCATGGCTGACCTTCTACCTCAACTCCACCTTTCCGCACTATCCCCATATCCCTTAATTCCATTAGTTCCCAAAAATTTATCGACCTCTGTCTTGAATATGCTCAACGACTGAGCATCCAAAGCACTCTCGGGTAGAGAATTTCAAAGATTCACAACCCTTTGAGTGAAGAAATTTCTCCTCATCTCAGTCATAAATGGCTGACCCCTTATTCTGAGACTGTGACACCGTGTTCTAGATTCCCCAGCCAGGGGAATCATTTTCCCACCATTAACCCTGTCAAGCCCCTTAAGAATTTTATATGTTTCAATTAGATCACCTCTCATTCTTCTAAACTCTCGGGAATATAGGCCTAGTTTACTCAATCTCTCCTCATAGGGCAATCCTCTCCTCCCACGAACCAGTCTAGTGAACCTTCGCTGCACTCCCTCTGAGGCAAGTATGTCTTTCCTTAGGTAAGGAGACTAGAACTGTACACAGAATAAGCATTTAATTCTGATTTGTTTTAGCATTTTATGGGTTTCTTATGTTATCAATGTTACTTATACCAGTTTACCTTGTATATTGTGCCCCCCCTCTTCATGGCCAAGTTGTCATCATTGTCTTTAAAAGGAAACTATGCAGGAGCAGTGAGTAGTGCAGTGGGTTAGGTCATTGGTGCTTCATTTCAGGCATCTGTCGTTGAATTTAGGCAGCTGAGGTTGTTGGAATGAAAGGCCACTCTGCTGTCAGTAAGAGTCTTGTGCCAAATCAGATTGGGCCATCTCCACCCAGCTCCTGATGGTCAAAAATCCTAGGACGTAACCGCCATTGCACAGCACTAAGGTTGCCTTATTCTAGGGTGACCATATGTTGTAAACTGAAACTGGGGACACACAGGGTGGGAGCACAGCAAAATAGTCAGGATGGAAAATGTAGGTTGCGCAGTATAGCAAGGAAAACTGCGTGAGATACGGCGACTATCTGGGGGAGGGGGGCGTTGGGGGTTGGGTGGGGAGGGCATGGAGCATGCAGCTACAGAGCGAGATCTCTGCATAAATTAAAGTCCCTCTGAGTCCACCCTTCTACTGGTTGAAAGCAAGAGATTGACATCCCTCCCACCAATAGGAACCCGCCCCGCCGCACAGCCCCGCCCACTTTATTAACCGATGACAAAACAGCTCGGGGTCATGTGGCTCCTGATTTGAACCCGGTGGCCATTAATAGTAATAACAACAATAGAAACGTTTGGGATATTTCTCTCAACACATTTGATGGCCCGTATTTTCCGATCAGAGGCTTCCTGCATGCGGAGGCCTCCGATCTGGAAACAATCTACGTCCTTACCTGAGGGCTCCGGAGGTCCAGCCACTTCCAATCCTGGGCCATTCCATGATGAAATGTGCAGGGCCCACGTATCCCGGGGTGCATGCGGTTCGCAAGCGTCCCTGGGATCACGTGGGCCAGGCGAGCCACTGGGAGAAGAGAATCTTCCTTCATACTTTTGACAGCTTACGCCTGTCAAAAGTATGAATGGGGCAAACTCCAAAAAGACATCAAAACATTAAATACATTTTTTATCACATTTTTAAAATGAGTTAAAATTACATTAAATTAAATATTTTAAACAAAAATTTAATTTTTTGAAAAATAACTTAGTTTTTTTACAGGGCTAAAAATAAACTTACCTTTTTTGAAAGTATTTTTGAATTATAAATGTGGAAATTTTTTTCAAAAACTTAAAAAAAACTCTTATGCTGGTAATAGCAGGCCTTACGCTTTTACCAGGCGTAAGATTTTTAAGTGATTTCAGCGGGCGGAGGTTCTGCAGAAAGTGGAACTCTCCATCCACAGAGGCCCTTCTCCAGGGCAGGCGTGCGATCTGTCAAGAGGATTCTTGACAGATCGGAAATGCCAGTTTTCAGCGCATGCGCTTTGCATGCCTGAAGCTAGCGTTTGCAAGGTCCCCACGGGTGTGTACACAGCTCGTACACACCCGTAGGGATCGGAAAATATGGGCCATTATTATTATTTTTTTAGACATTTAGCAGGCGGCATTATCGAAGGCAACTTACACTACATACTCTGTGCTGCACCTCACTTATGCATTAGACATATTCCAACATGAGAAATTAAAAGTTAGGGTATTTGGTGCCGAGTTTCGTGAACCAGGGACATTGGGCTGTAATGTGTGGCCCCTACGGGTGCGTACGAGGTGTGTGTGTGCCCGTAAGGGCCACGCAAGTTCTGGGTTTAGGCCTCACTGCGCATGCGCTAAAACCCGGAACTTGCGATCTGTCACGATCTTGACGGATCCAATGCATCCCCGGGAAAAGGGTATCCACGGGCAGAAAGTTCTGACCAGCGAATGCCCGTGAAATTTTTCAGCGTAACAGTTTTAAAAAAGAGAAACATAAAATGTTATCAATAATTTATACATTAAAAAAATTGTTAAATAAGCTAAGTTTATTTTTAACCCCTTTAAAACATGTAAATTTATTTTTCAAAAAGTTGTTTTTGTTTTAAATATTCAATTAAATGCAGTTTTAATTAATTTTAAATGTGACTTTTTAAAAATTTATTTGGTGTCTAGGTGTATTTTTTGGGGTATTTCCATAAATATGAATGGGGATTCCCTTCTGTCATTCGTTGGGCCGGCCCACATGTTCCCAGGGGCGCTTGTGAACCGCCTGCGCCCCTGGGATACGTGGGCCTCTGCCCGCGGGTACCCGGAGAGGCCCAGGACCGTGAGTCTTCATACCTCCCGAGGCCCCAGGTACACGGGCATTGTATTTGTGGATCGGAGGCATTTCCCTGCTGGAAGCCTCCGACCGCAAATTCAGGGCCATTGTTTGCCTGGGGACACTACCTCATTTGGGGACGGTCCCTGGAAAATGGGGACGTAGTGTCACTCTACCTTATTTGGAAAGGCCACAAAGATGATTGGTGATGGAAGTGGAATGATGGCACTAATGCAGCAGGACCATCTCCTCAGATGTGGTGCGTCAAGTCACATTGCTAAGGCAATGCAGAGCTAGCTTTGCTCAACATCTAATCCACGCTGTACTGACCTGGGAGCATTTGAAACTGTGCAAACAGTGAAAAACGTCTAGCATTGACATTCCAGCACAGTGACCCTCAAATTACACCCTGCAGATAAAGTTAACTCCACAACAGCCAGAGGTTAATGTTGGCGTAAGAGCTTTTGAATAATCGGTTTCCCATGACACAGTGACATTGGTCTTTTGGTCTCATCATTATCCTGGCAGCTGGTACTTCATACCTCTTCTGTTTCAGCAACTGATATGCTGGCAGCTGTTGAGTCTGTGTGTCCCAGTTATGTTTAGGATCAATCACTGGACACAGACAAGAAGAATAACAGGTCTTTACTATTCGGAGGTCAGGGCTGAACTGCCCAGCAAATCCCTACACAACACTTATATACCGGTGTGGTCACCACCGGTATTACAGTATACAGCAGCCAAGAGAAAGTAGTACATCTCTTAAGGTAGTTCTCTTAAGGTGGAACAGGTTACATACACCACAATCCTCCCTTTTTAGCTTAACAGTTATATCCCCATTTAACATAACATAATAACATATATATATATACAACTTCATGCAAAACAGTTCAAAGATTCAGTCTCTGAGGAGGCCTCCTGATTTGAGTTGGATAACGCCTTTCAGGGGTCTCTGATTCTCGTTGCTGGGGTGACTCATCTAGTTGGTCTCTTATGGATTGGACATCATCATCAGGTACATTCACTCCTGAGGTAGATGCTTCAGGTTCACTAACTTCTTCCACGGTTGTCTCTGCCGTAACCATGGGTTCGACCCTTGTTCTCGATTCTACCAGTTGGTCAGCATGACGCCATATTACATTTTCACCAATATCTACCGTGTACATCAGGGGTCCTTGTCTGGCCCGAATTGTTCCAGATTGCCATTTCTCGTTTTTATGGTTGTCCTATTTCGAAGCTCCGAGTGGTCTTGTTATTTATATGCTGGAACTGTTTGTTTTCAACTTCCCTCCGCACATTTGGTTTTAACAAGTCCAACCTGGACCGCAACCTCCTGTTATAGAACATCATGGCAGGACTTTGGTTTGTCACTGCATGAGTGGCGTTTCGATATGCCAGTAGGAATTTGTCCACCTTGTGTTGTAGTGGAATCTGATTTTCGCTCATGGCCTTTATTGCTTTTTTAAACGTTTGTACAAATCTCTCGGCCAACCCATTTGTAGCCGGATGATATGGGGCAGAGGTATAATGTTTCACCCCATTCTTCTTCATGAATTTCTGGAATTCTTCTGACACGAACTGCGGTCCGTTGTCTGAACATATTTGTTCTGGCAATCCATTTCTTGCAAATATCGTTCTTAGCACCGCGATCGTCTTTTCCGAGGTAGTGGTAGTCATCTTAATCACTTCTGGCCATTTAGAATGTGCGTCCACCGCAATTAAAAACATGGAGTCCATGAATGGACCAGCAAAGTCAATATGTACACGTTGCCATGGGGTTGAAGGCCATTCCCATGGATGCAGCGGTGCAATCGGAGGTGCATTTTGCACTTTTTGGCACCCTGAGCAGCTTTTCGTCAGATCCTCTATCTGTTGGTCGATACCCGGCCACCACACATAAGCCCTAGCAAGGCTTTTCATCTTGACTCCCCCCAGATGACCTTCATACAGTTCCTTTAGAACTCTCTCTCTTAACTTAGGAGGAATAATCACCCTTGTTCCATACATCAATGTTCCTTGACAGACGGACAGCTGTTCTCGTCTTGCTGAGAATGCCGGTAACAGTGGATCACCATGTGCTGGCCATCCCTTCACTGTCACTTCGTAGACCCGGGACAGTGTCGGGTCGTTCCTGGTTTCTCTTTCAATACTTGCATTGGTGACTGGTAAACATTCGATGATGGTCGAGTGAAATAACTCAACAGGGTCAACCGTCGGTGCCTCCTCCTCTGTAGGTAGTGGCAGGCGCGACAGCCCATCAGCATTACCATGCTGCTTTGTACCTTTGAATTCAATCTGATATTGATGTGCCCCTAGGAAAAGGGACCATCTCTGGAGTCTCTGTGCTGTCATCACCGAAACACCCTTCTTAGGGTTAAAAATGGATACCAACGGCTGGTGGTCTGTCAGAAGCGTGAACTTTTGGCCCTGCAGGTAATGATTAAACTTCTTTACTCCCCACACAAGGCTGAGAGCCTCCCTATCTATCTGAGCATAGTTGCGCTCAGCGGAGGTCAATGATCTGGATGCGAACGCAACTGGCCTCTCCTGGCCATTTGGCAACTTGTGTGAGAGTACTGCCCCAATACCATATGGAGAAGCATCACAAGCCAAACGAATAGGCAGCGTTGGGTTGAAGTGAGCCAACACTTCCTCTGAGGTGATCAATGCCTTGCTTTTGCGAAAGGCCCTCTTACAGTTCTCGCTCCACTTCCATGGTACTCCCTTCTGCAAAAGAGCGTTCAGCGGGTGCAGCACCGTGGATAAATTTGGCAGAAACTTATGGTAATAGTTAATCAACCCTAGGAATGACCTCAACTGGGATACATTATCCGGAACGGGAGCCTTCACAACAGCTTCGATCTTGTCAGGAGACTTATGAAGCCCCTCCTGGTCAATGACATGACCACAGTACGAGATCCTCTTCTGAAAGAACTCACATTTCTGGCGATTAACTCGAAGTCCATATTCTTTCAATCTGGTGAGCACCAGTTCCAAATTTGCAAGGTGTTCCTCGTCATCATCTCCTGTAATCAGAATATCGTCCAGGTAACATTGTGTGCCTGGAATTCCCTGTAATACCTGCTCCATGGCCCTCTGCCAAATTGCTGGCGCCGATGCCACTCCAAAAACCAGTCTATTATACCGGTACAAGCCTCTATGCGTGTTGATCGTGAGATACTGGCGTGACTCTTCCTCAACTTCCATCTGTAAGTACGCCTGCGCCAGGTCTATCTTGGTGAAGTGTTTCCCGCCAGACAACGAAGCGAAGATATCCTCAATCCGCGGAAGCAGATACTGCACCGTGTGAAGCACCGGATTAACAGTGATCTTGAAATCTCCACAGATGCGAACCTTCCCCGGTTCCCCTGGCTTGTTGCTCGATGAACGCTTCATGACGGGAACAATGGGCGTGGCCCACTCACTCCAGTCTACCTTAGACAGTACTCCTGAACGTTCTAGCCCTTCCAGCTCAGCTTCCACAGCAGGTCGTATCGCAGAAGGTACCGGTCTGGCTTTGAAAAATTTCGGGTTTGCATGTTCTTCAACCTTGATGTTTGCCGTAATTCCTCTCAGTGTTCCCAGTCCCTGTTGAAACACCTCTTTAGCATCGTCCAATATTCTGGACAATCGTTTAGGTTTGACATCTTTTTTACCGGAATCTACCGTTAGTGCTTTTAAGGAATGCCAGTCCATATTTATTTTCCTAATTCACTCCCGTCCCAGTAGTGGTGGACCTCCCTCAGGTAGCACATATAAGTCCATTCCTCGGCTTTCTTTGCCCTTGTGGACCACCTTTACCTCTATCTTCCCGATGGGGTATACTCTTTGCCCCGTGTATGTTTTCAATACAATCTCCGTATCCCGTAGGGGAATATGTGGGAATAACCTTTTGTAATCTTGCTTATTCATGACTGTCAATGCCGATCCAGTGTCCAATTCCATCTTCACTTGGACTCCTGCTATCTGAAGTGTGACCCAAATTGTTTGGAGGTCTGCTTCCTTACCAACATTGTGTACTCTTAGACTACCCAGTTCATTACTGCTGGAGTCTGAATCTGACTTCTGTTCGTTTGAACTGTTCTCTGTCACCTTGTGTACCTTTCTCTACTTTTCCTGCGGTGACTTTTTGTTGCTGGTCTTCTTTCCTGACCGGCATACTTCAGCTATGTGACCAAGCCTGCCACATTTTCTGCATTCCTGATTTTTGAACCAGCACTGGTTCTGATCGTGTGTTGTCTTTCCACAACGATAACATTTTACTGTACCCAAGACCATTTGATTGGTGCTGAGTTCCGGTGACCGTAGCTGCATTTCTGCTGTGCCTCTCGCTGCGGCTTCTTGCGATGCTGCAATAGTGACAGCTTTATCAAGCGTAAGATCATTCTCCTCGAGCAGTCGCTTTTGTGTTCCTTCTTTTAACAATCCACACACAAATTTATCTCTCAGCGCATCTGCTAGTCCTGTTCCAAACTGACAGTACTTTGATAGCTTACGCAGTTCAATTAAAAATTCAGCGTTGCTTTCGTCGTTCAGCTGCGTTCTTCTGTAAAATTTAAATCGTTCCGCTATCATCAGCGGCGTGGGGTTTAAATGATTTTTCAGGACAGTAACAATATTCGCGAAAGTCTGATCCGCCGGTTTATTTGGTGATAGAAGGTGCTTCAATAGTCCGTATGTCTTCGCAGCCATTGAGCTTAATAAGGTTAGTGCTTTCTCATCATCTGGTACCTTATTTGCTTTACAATAAACTTCCATGCGTTCTACATTCGTGGTCCAATCTTCGATATCACTATCAAAGGTATTAATGCTCCCATGTTTAGGCATCCTTGCAAATTAAAAAAAAAAATTTTTCTCTCAAAATGGCGGCTTCCCGTGCTTGGTGGTCTTTCCCGCGCTCGTCTTCTTCCCCCCGCCGACTACAATGGTGGATTCCCGCGTTTGCCGCCTTCCCCCGCTGGCTGCAATGGCGATTGCCATGCTGCTGCCGTTCTCGACTCCCCAGCGGTTCTCAATTCCCCGACGCTGCTTTGCCTCGCAGCCTCGCTTGCAGCCCGGTCCTTTACACCGGCTGCGTTTGATTTCTCCGCGGCTCTCGTGCCTTAAGCTGCCCCAGTCGCTGCGCCTCTCGGCCTCGATTGCAGCGCGGCCCTTTTTACCGGCCGTGGTCGAGTTCTCCGCCCTTATTCCTCCGTTTTCCCTCCCCTACTCCACAGCCAACGCGGCCGACTTTCTGCTCGTGTCGCTGATCGGCTTACCCACCACCGTGGTAGAAGGGATGATCACTGCCTGTCGCTGATGGAGGGCTTCGTGGTCAGAATTTTTCTTTTTAACCCTGGTTCTCGATGCCTCCCGTGCGATGGTGCTCAGCAGGATGATGAGGGCGGATGCCTCTTCTCGACGCCCGTTCTGAGGACGAAGCTGCCTTGGATGTAAAACTGCCGCAGGGTAAGATCGGACTCGTCGCCACTGTTGAGTCTGTGTGTCCCAGTTATGTTTAGGATCAATCACTGGACACAGACAACAAGAATAACTTTTAACAGGTCTTTACTATTCGGAGGTCAGGGCTGAACTGCCCAGCAAATCCCTACACAACACTTATATACCGGTGTGGTCACCACTGGTATTACAGTATACAGTAGCCAAGAGAAAGTAGTACATCTCTTAAGGTAGTTCTCTTAAGGTGGAACAGGTTACATACACCACAGCAGCCACTGAAAGATATGTTGAAAACTGTGAAAAGGTGAGCTGTGCCTTCATCTTGAGCTTAATATGACAGCACTGGAAATGAAATTGTCAATATTTATATCTACTCAATATGGTGGAAAGTATATTAACCATCACTAGTAAACGTCCAATATATTGCAAGCAAATAGAAGTGCTCTACCAAATTTCCCAGATCATCATCAGACTATTCCTTCAAACAAGATATTATTTGTACTGTCCTGGTATTCTGGAATTAAGATGAACTCAAATTGAAGATTTTTTTTTTTTTTAAATTAAGGGCGTAATTGTCAAGTTTCATGTTCATAATCTTACAGTTAGGTGTACGGTCAGTTATTTGTTGACCTATGATTATTATTGTTGTAAATACTTTGTTCTAAAATATATGTAACCTCATAATCCAGTTATAGCTTTAGGTACTGCAGCACTGTATCATGATATCCCCAATGTCCAGACAAATGGCTGCTGATTCATAGCTTCTCGTGAAACTGCTGACGGAAAACTGATAGGTCATTGAAATCTGAATAATCTGTTAAAGTTGACCTAAGCTTTATGTTTCTTTGAAGGTTCACTTTCTCGTTTTTTTTTTAATTTGGTTGCTCCATCTGCAAAATGTTTACTCTTCAGCTGAAAGCCTTTTATGTTTGAACAGCGCTGATACATCTGATGATAAAGTCCACTGAACAAGTTCCTTTTTTACTTGATGAAATTTTATTTGTTCAGTGGCTCGTTTGAAAGTTCCCCTATCTGCTTGATGCAAGTCTTTTGCAAAATGCCCGTTGGAACAAAAATTGTTTTAAAAATGACCATGGGCAACAGATAGGCTGGATAGAGAGAAACTATTTCTGCTGGTTGGGGAGTCCAGGACTAGGGGGCACAGTCTAAAAATTAGAGCCAGACATTTCAGGAGTGGAATTAGGAATCACTTCTATACACACACAGAATGGCAGAAGTTTGGAACTCTCTTCTGCAAATGGCAATAGATGCTAGATCAATTGTTAATTTTAAATCTGAGATTGATAGATTTTTGTTAACCAAAAGTATGAAAGGATATGGGCCAAAGGTGGGTAAATGGAGTTAGATTGCAGATCAGCCATGATCTCATCAAATGGTGGAATGGGCTCGAGAGGCTCAATGGCCTGCGCTTGTTACTATCTTCCCTGATATCACGATGGATAATTACAAAGCAAGATGTGGTTCTAAGCCATACAAACCTGGAAGGTCCTGCTTTGATCCTCAGTCTGTGCTGAGTTAGTTGATCTGTCAGAGTGCAGTAGGTGCACTGCAGTTGGTCTCGCTAGGGAAGGGTAACAATTGCCAGTGTTGCCTCATCTGTTCACAATCCAGTGAATTGTGTTGGTGTGTCTCTGGATTTTTACTGAGGACAGCACTAGTTATAGCTAGATGTCAATCGCAAATAAGGCCATCTCTTATCACTTCCTTGTATCGCTCTCCACCCACATCCCCTACCCCGCCCCGCTCGACAACCCTACTTCCTCTGAGTCCACCTCTGGAAAAAACTCTCTCCCAACTGCACTTAATGAAATCCCAACTGTCCAACCTTTGGCCCTCCATCACAACATTTCTGCAGCTACCGATCTGCTCAACCACACCCTCACCGCCACCTTTGATGCCCTAGACCTTATTGAAACCATTACTCTGTCTCTCACCCTGGCCGTTCCCCCTGGTACGGCCCTCATCTTTGCGCCCTTAAGTCCAAGGGACGCAGACCTGAACGGATATGGCAGACAACTGGTTCAGCCATTCACCGCCAGATCTGGCTGGACCACATAAAACATTATCGGGTCATGCTCTCGTCTGCCAAAACTGCTCACTATTCCAGGATCATTCTGGAATGCAAAGGTAACCCTCGACTTCTATTCTCTACTGCTAACCATCTTCTTAAACCCCTTTCCTCTGTCTCCTCCACCCTCACCTCCAACAACAAGTGCGAGGAGCTCATGAACTTCTTCGTCTATAAGATTGAGACCATCCGATCAGCTGCCTCTGCCACTTCCCTTCCTTTCCCCTAGTCCACCAGGCCAGACTTCCTCTAAGGTTCCCCCTGCCCTAGCCCTGAACTCACATCTTTCTCCAGTTTCTCTCCAGTCTCCCCTCATGAACTCTCCGTGCTCATCTTGTCCATGAGCTCCACTTCCTGCTCCCTCAACCCTATTCCCACGAAACTGCTGACCATCCAACTTCCTTTTCAGGCTCCCATGTCAACTGAAATTGTTAACGGTTCTCTCTCCTCAGGTACTGTCCCCCGCTCCTTCAACTCTGCCCACTTCTCAAAAAAAACAGCCCTTGACCCCTCCATCCTTGCAAACTACTGCCCCATCTCCAACCTCCCTTTCCGCTCCAAAGTCCTTGAACATGTTGTTGCCTCCCAAATCCGTGCCCATCTTTCCTGGAACTCCATGTTTGAATCCCTCCAATGAGGTTTCCATCCCTATTACAGTACCGAAACGTCTCTATTCCAAGTCATAAATGACATCCTTTGTGAGTGTGACAAAGGTAAACTATCCATCGTCGTCCTTCTCGAGCTGTCGACAGCCTCTGACACGGTTGACCACTCCATCCTCCTCTAACACACCTCCACTGTCGTCCAGCTGGGTAGGACTGCACTCGCCTGGTTCCATCCTTATCTATCTGATCGTAGCCAGAGAATCACCTGCAATAGCTTCTCTTCCTGCTCCCACATCGTTAACTCTGGTGTTCCTCAAGGATCTATCTTTGGCCCCCTCCTATTTCTCATCTACATGCTGCCCCTCGACGACATCTTCCAAAAACACCGTCAGTTTTCACGTGTACGCTGACGACGCCCAGCTCTACCTCACCACTTCTCTCAAACCGTCCACGGTCTCTAAATTGTCAGACTGCTTGTCTGACATAAGAACATAAGAACTAGAAGCAGGAGTAGGCCATACGGCCCCTTGAGCCTGCTCTGCCATTCAATATTTTCATGGCTGATCATCGACCTCGACTCCACTTTTCCGCCCGATCTCCATATCCCTTGATTCCCCGAGAGTCCAAAAATCAATCTATCTCAGCCTTGAATATACTCAAAGACTCAGCATCCATAGCCCTCTGGGGCAGAGAATGCCAAAGATTCACAACCCTCTGAGTGAAGAAATTCCTCCCCATCTCGGTCTTAAATGGCCTACCCCTTATCCTGAGACTATTCCCCCGTAGTTCTAGACACTCCAGCCAGGGGAAACAACCTCTCAGCATCTACCCTGTCAATCCCCTTCAGAATCTTGTATGTTTCAATGAGATCACCTCTTATTCTAAACTCCTGAGAGTATAGGCCCATTCTACACAATCTCCTATCACAGGACAGCCCTCTCGTCCCAGGAATCAATCTAGTGAACCTTCTTTGCACCGCCTCCAAGGCAAGTATATCCTTCCTTAGATAAGGAGCCCAAAACTGTGCACAGTACTCCAGGTGTGGTCTTACCAAGGCCCTGTACAATTGTAGCAAGACTTCCTTACTCTTATACTCCAACCCCCTTGCAATAAAGGCCAACATGCCATTTGCCTTCCTTATTGCTTGCTGTACCTGCATGCTAGCTTTCTGTGTTTCTTGCACGAGGACACCCACATCTCTCTGAACATTTGAAAGTTTCTCACCATTTAAAAAAACATTCTGTTTTTCTATTCTTCCTACTGAAGTGAAGAACCTCATATTTCCCTACATTATACTCCATCTGCCACCTTCCTGCCGACTCACTTAATCTATCTATATCCCTTTGCAGACTCTGTGTTCTCCTCACAGCTTACTGTCTGACCTAGCTTTGTATCGTCAGCAAACTTGGATACATTACACTCGGTCCCTTCATCTAGGTCATTAATATAGATTGTAAATAGCTGAGGCACCATCACTGATCCTTGCAGAACTTCACTAATTACAGCCTGCCAACCTGAAAAAGAACCGTTTATCCCTGCTCTCTATTTTCTGTCCATTAACCAGTCCTCTATCCATGCTACTATATTACCCCCAACCCCATGAGCCCTTATCTTGTGTAATAACCTTTTATGTGGCACCTTATCGAATGCCTTTTGGAAATCCAAATATACTACATCCACTGATTTTCCTTTATCTACCCTGCTAGTTACATCCTCAACAAACTCGAATAAATTTGTCAAACACCATTTCCCTTTCATAAAACCATGTTGACTCTGCCTAATCATGTTATGATTTTCTAAGTGCCCTGATACAACTTCCTTAATGATGAATTCTAGCATTTTGCCGATGACTGATGTCAGGCTAACTGGCCCATAGTTCCCCGTTCTCTCTCTCCCTCCTTTCTTGAATAGCGGTGTTATATTTGCTACCTTCCAACCTGCTGGGACCGTTCTAGAATCTGGGGAATTTTGGAAGATCACAACCAATGCATCCACTATCTCTGCACCCACCTCTTTTAGAACCTTAGGATGTAGGCCATCAAGTCCAGGGGATTTGTTGGCTTTCAGTCCCATTAGTTTCTCTAGTACTTTTTCTCTACTTATATTAATTACGTTAAGTTCCTCACCCTCATTAGACCCTTGGTTCCCCACCATTTTTGGTATGCTTTTTGTGTCTTCTACTGTGAAGACAGATAGAAAATATTTGTTGAATGTTTCTGCCATTTCCTTATTCCCTTAATTTCTCCTGTCTCAGCCTCTAAGGGACTAATGCTTACTTTTGGTACTCTGTTCCTTTTTACATACTTGTAGAAGCTCTTACAATCTGTTTTTATATTTCTTGCTAGTTTTCTCTCACATTCTATTTTTTCCCTTTCAATCAATTTTTTGGTCACCCTTTGCGGGTTTCTGAAACTCTCCCAATTCTCAGGTTTACTACTATTCTTTGCAACATTATAAGCTTCTTCTTTCAATCTAATGCTATCCTTAACTTCTTTAGTTAGCCACGGATGGATCACTTTTCCTGTGGATTTTTTGTTTCTCAATGGAATGTATTTTTGTTGAGAATTATGAAATATTTCTTTAAATGCTAGCCACTGCTTATCTACCTTTTTAATCTATTTTTCCAATCTATCTGAGCCAACTCGCTCCTCATACCTATGTAATTGGCTTTATTTAAGTTTAAGACTCTAGTTTCAGAATTAGGCAAGTCACACTCAAACTTAATGTGAAATTTTATCATATTATGATCACTCTGCCCCAGAGTATCCTTTACTATGAGATTGCTAATTAACCCTCTCTCATTACACAATACAAGATCTAAAATAGCCTGTTCCCTAGTTGGTTCCATGATGTATTGTTCTAGGAAAATGTCCTGAATGCATTCCATGAACTCATCCTCCAGACTACCTTTGCCAATTTGATTTGTCCAGTCTATATGAAGATTAAAGTCCCCCACTATTATTGTAATACCTTTTTTTTACAAGCTCCTACTATTTCTTTATTAATATTCTGTCCAACAGTACAGCTACTGTTAGGGGGCCTATATACTACTCGCACCAGTGTTTTCTGCCCCTTGTTATTCCATATCTCCAGCCATACTGATTCTACTTCCTGATCTTCCGAGCCGAGATCCTTTCTCTCTACTGTCCTTATGTCATAATTTATTATCAGGGCTACCACCCTCCTTTGCCATTCTGCCTGTTTTTTCGAAACGCCAAGTACCCTGGAACATCTAGTTCCCAACCTTGGTCACCTTACAACCACGTCTCTGTAATGGCTATTAGATCAAACCCATTTATCTCTATTTGTGACACTAGTTCATCTATCTTGTTACAAATGCTTTGTGCATTCAGATAAAGAGCCTTTAATTTAAAATGTTTTACCATTATTCCCTGCTTTGACCTTATTCTCTGCTGCACTGCTACCATTAAACTCTGTCACTTCCGGTCACACACTGTTTATTTTTACCCAAAATCGCTACCCTGCTCTATTGCCTTGATCTTTCTCTTTAGATTTCTAATTTTCTCCTCACCTGACCCCTCCCCGCCTTTTTTTTCCCGTTTAAAGCCCTATCTACAGCCCCAGTTATTCAATTCGCCAGGACACTGGTTAAGTGGAGCCTGTCTCGACGGAACAGCTCTCTCTTTCCCCAGTACTGGTGCCAGTGCCCCATGAATTGAAACCCCTTCTTCCCACACCACTCTTTGAGCCAAATATTTAACTCTCTGATCTGCTTGACCCTATGCCAATTTGTGCGTGGCTCAGGTAGTAATCCTGAGATTATTACCTTTGAGATTCTGCTTTTTAACTTTGACCCTAGCTCCTCAAACTCCCTCAGCAGAACCTCATTCTTAGTTCTACCTATGTCGTTGGTTTCTACATGGACCACGACAACTGGATCCTCCTCCTCCCACTCCAAGTTCTTCTCCAGCCGCGAGGAGATATCCTTAACCCTGGCACCGGGCAGGCAACACAGCCTTCGGGACTCTCTTTCGTGGCTGCAGAGAACAGTATCTTATCCTCCTTACTATACTGTCCCTTATCACTACCACATTCTTTCCTTCTTCTCCCACTTGGATGGCCCCCTGTACCACGGTGCCTTGGTCAGTTTGCCCATTCTCCCTGCAGACCTTTTCCTCATCCATACAGATAGCAAGTACCTCGTACCTGTTGGACAAGGTCAAGGGTTGAGGCTCCTCCATCACTACATCCTGGGTCTCCATACCTGCCTGACTCGCAGCCACACCTTCCTGTCCATGACCACTGACAAACTCTAAAGTACTACTTAACCTAAAGGGTGTGACTGCCTCCTGGAACAAAGTGTCCAGGTTACTCTCCCCCCTCCCTGATGCATTGCAATATCATCCAGTTCTGGATGACCAGGAATTTTCTCCAAATAAAGATTGGGAAGACCAAAGCCATTGTCTTCGGTCCCCACCGCAAATTCCATTCCTTAGCCACTGACTCCATCCCTCTCCCTAGCATCTGTCTGAGGCTGAAACAGACTGTTTGCAACCTTGGTGTCATATTTGACCCCGAAATGAGCTTTCGACCACATATCCGCAGCATAACAAAGACCGCCTATTACCATCTCTGTAACATCGGCTGTCTCTGTCCCTGCCTCAGCTCATCTGTGCCTTTGTTACCTCTAGATGTGACTATTCCAATGCACTCCTCGCTGGCCTCCCACGTTCTACCCCACGTAAACTTGAGGTTATCCAAAACGCAGCTGCCCGTGTCCTAACTCGCACCAGGTCCCGTTCACCCATCACCCCTGGTTATGCAACGCCTCAATTTCAAAATTCTCATCCTTGTTTTCAAATCCCTCCATGGTCTCACCCCTCCATAGCTCTGCAACCTCCTTTAGCCCCACAACCCTCGCGATATCTGTGCCCTTCTAATTCTGGCCTCCTGATTTTAATCGCTCAACCACTGGTGACCGTGCATTCAGCTGCCTCGGCCCTAAGCTCTGGAATTCCCTACCTAAAACTCTCTGATTCTCTCCCTCTCTTTCCTCCTTTAAGACTTTCCTGAAAACCTACCTCTTTGACCAAGCTTTTGGTCATCTGCCCTAATTTCTCCTTATGTGGCTCGGTGTCAATTTTTTTTTGTCTTCCAGCACTCCTGTGAAGCATCTTGGAAAGATGCAAACATTAGTTTCCGTAGGTATTCAAAAAAAAAAATCTGCTCTCAAGGACTCAAGTGTTCACCGATGAAAATATTTACCTGGTTTGCGAAAACGACCACAAAACTTTTCAGCTGGTTCATTGTTACTTACAGACCCCCTGTGGCATTGCTCACATTGAATTGGAAGAGATGCTGTTGGTGTATCAATGGGGGTGTTATACCATGTAACATATAATGGCCCAGAAATTCGGGTCGGGGGCTTTCCGCGGGTGCAAGCCCCCGACCTGCACTTACCTAGCGCGCCGGCCGTTGAGCTGTGGGCCCTCGTGGGATTCCGATCCTGGGCCTCCTCCAACTGTCGGCGCGCAGTGCTTGCGTATCCCAGGGGCGCAGTTAGTTCGATGCGTCCCCTGGGATCACGTGGGCCATGGGGAGCCAATGGTAGCAGGGAATGCTTCATTCATAAGTTTGACAGGAAGAGCTGTCAAACCTATAAATACTATAAGCCCCAAAATATCACTAAAACGTCAAATAATTTTTTTTAAAAACATCACATTTTTAAAATCTATATATATAAAACGGTATGTCTCTCTGTCTGTCTTTCTGTCTCTCTGTCCAGCTATACAATCAAAAGTTATAGAGCGTACCTACACATATGTTATATCAAAAGAAAGCTCATTATTAGGGGACTCTTGTAGGCGTATTTACTTTTTGGTCGGACAAAAATTGTTCCGACGGTATCCAAAAAATGTTCAAAATTCCGCTCATTATCTGCTCATTAGCATCGAGTGACGTGAAGGTTGACCAATTGTACAGTCAAGCGACCCGACGGTCGACCAATCGCTGCGTCACGGGGGCGGGTTCATTGCGTGTGCGGGCGGGCCATCCTACAGTCGAGTGACAGGACGATTGACCAATCCTACAGTTCAGTGACCTGACGGTTGACCAATCAGTGCGTGTGTGGGCGGGCCTTATCGTTCTGAACCGAGGTGAGTGGCCGCCATCTTGATTCCAAACTGTTCATTTCTTTTTCCCGCTTGCTGCGTGTTTCTTTTCAAATCTACATTTCCAGCAAAAAAAAAGTTGCTTTTAAAACACACATTGTTTTTAAAAAAGTTAATTAATTTGTAAATCTTTTCTCTAACCTCTATAATTTTCCTACCTTTCACCGTTTTTCCAGGCCCGGGGCCTAGGCTTCTCCAACTGCCAGCAGCGTAACTCTAGTCCCAGGCTCCCGGCCTAGACAGAGACAAACACTGGCAGAGGGGAGAGGGTGTGCTGCCTCAGCTCCATTCCCGGGGTCAGTAGGTGGGGAGGCTTCATAAGCAACTGGGGTAGGTCGCAAGCCCCGAATAATAATCTGAAGATCCTGTGTTTGCAGCTGAGGACATTTCTTTTGCTGACAGCCCCAGGTTAACGGCAGCCATCTTTGTCAAGGACGGCGAAAAGTTTCAGTGCGACGCCATTTTGATTCAGTGTGTAACAGAGTGCATGCACGGCCATCTTAGTACAGGAACATAGAGTGGGTGGGGCTTCAGTGTTCCCAATCGGGTCCTGGTGACCGAGACAGACAATCGACTGTGTGGGCGGGGCCTAATCTTTTCAACTGAAAAGCAAGCGGCGGCCATTGTTTGTGATACAACACACTGACAGGTGACGACCCCTTTTTTAATAAAAAGATTGGTGAGGTTGTAAAGTGTATGTTATAGAAAGATTTACCAAAAATGTTTTATAAGTACTTTAAGTTGCATGTTTCCCCACCCCTTGCTCCCCCACCCCTTGCCATGTCAGTGCTGGGGCCCGAGGCCTAGGCTTCTCCAATGGCCAGCAGCGCAACTCCAATCCCAGGCTTCTGGCCCAGACAGGGACCAACACTGGGAGAGGGTCTGCTGGCTCCCCCCACTCCCTTTTCCCCCCGCCCCCCTCCCTTTTCCCCCTTCTTCCCCCACACCCCCTTCTTCCCCCACACTCCCTTCCCCCCTCCCCCCCTCCCTCCCCCCTCCCTTTCCCCCCTTCCCCCCCCCACATCCCCACCCCCCTTCACCCCCCACTACCCCCCCCACACCCAATCCACCCCCCCACCCCCCTCCACACCCCACACCCCTTCCCCCCCACACACCCCACCCCCCTTCCCCCCCACACACCCCACACACCCTTCCCACCCCCCTTCCCCCCCCACCCCCTTCCCCTTCCTTCCCCCCACCCCCCCTCCCCCACACCCCCTTCCCCCACCCGCCCCTTTCTCCCCCCCACCCGCCCCTTTCTCCCCCCCCACCCGCCCCTTTCTCCCCCACCCACCCACCCACCCCTTTCTCCGACCCCACCCTTCTCCCACCCACCCCACCCTTCTCCCCCCACCCACCCTTCTCCCCCCCTCTCCCCCCATCCACCCTTCTCTCCCCCCCTTCTCCCCCCCGCCCACCCTTCTCCCCGCCCACCCTTCTCCCCGCCCACCCGCCCTTCTCCGCCCCCCCACCCGCCCTTCTCCCCCCCCACACTTCTCCCCCCACCCACCCTTCTCCCAACCCACCCACCCTTCTCCCAACCCACCCTTCTCCCCCCCCCCACCCAACCCACCCTTCTCCCCCCCCACCCACAATTCACAATTCAAATCGCTTTATTGGCATGATAAGTTACATCTTATGTTGCCAAAGCATCAAAATACATTTATGGTTTAGCACATAAACGCAGTTCTATTCATACAGTGTATAAACAGGTATATCCCTGAGTGTATAAATATACATTCGCATTGTTTATATATATTCTTTTCTTAGTTTACTGGTTGTCCCTCTGTTCATGGCAAGCTGTAACATAGTGTGCCGCCAGTGTTACACAGCTTCTCTCCTCTCCCAGTAGGAATGGGAGTTTTTGGTTGTCATTCAGATTTCTGAATTCAGGGCATATTTGTGAGAATTTTTGGTAGAAATTCTCCCTGATGTCCTGATATTTTCCACAGGCTGTGAGGAAGTGCATCTCTGTCTCCACTACTCCCTGACTGCAGTGAGAGCATATCCTGTCTTCTCTTGACAGCCTGGTCTGCCTGCGTCTGCCTTTTTCGATCGCTAGGCTATGTTCGCTAAGTCTGTACCTTGTCAAGGTTCTTCTCAGTTTGTTATCCTTTACCACGGTCAGGTAATCAGCTATGTTGTATTGTCTGTTTAGGGCCAAGTAGCAATTGAGTTTGCTTTGGGTTTTTGTTGTTTCTGCCCAATATGTCAGATATTTTTCCTTTTGCTTAGCGACGATTGTGTTGGGTCGAATTTGTCCCCACTTTTGTATATGGGCGTTATGAGTCCTTTGTTCCAGATATCAGGGAAATAACCGACACTCAGAACCAAGTTGAAGAGTTTTAGGATAGCCAGTTTCATTTTGTTGTCTGTGTCTTTAATCATCTCGTTTAGTATGCCGTCTGTCCCGCAGGCTTTTCCTGGTCGCAGGTCCTTGAGTTTTTCAAGAAGTTCTTTTTCTGTTATTATGGCGTCTAGCGGGTTTTGGTTATCTTTTATGGCCACTTCTAGCTTTTCCAGTTTTTTGCATATTTGGTGTTGCTCTGGTCTTAGTGTGTTTTTCTGGTATAATTTTTCAAAGTGGTTTACCCATGTGTCCCCATTTTGAATGGCCAAATCGTCGTGTTGTTTTTTGTGTAGTGTTTTCAAGTTTTCCCAGAAACAATTGGAATTAATGGATTCCTCCATGGAGCTGAGTGTATTCTTAATATATTGCTCTTTTTTGGTTCTGAGTGTGTTTCTGTATTGTGTTAGTGTCTGACAATAAGTAAGGCATAGTTCCTCGTTTTCTGGATGTCTGTGTTTTTGGTTTGATATTTTTCTAAGTTTTTTCCTCATGTTATGGCAATCTCGGTCAAACCATTTTTCATAGTTTTTTGTTTTGGGTTTGTTCTTGCGAGCTTTCAAGTTTGCATTTGTTGCCAAATTATCAAAAATATTGTTTAGTTTACTAACTGCCCGGTTTACGCCTTCTTTATTGTGAGTGTATATGTTATCTAGAAAGGTGTCTAAGAGAGCTTGAGTTGATGCATTGCTAATTGTTTTCTGGTATTTTTCCGTGTCGTTTTTGGCCCATCTGTACGATTTTTTGTTGTTGTACAGTTTACTGGGTTGTGTTTCTATGTTGTTTGTTTCTGTCTTTTTGAGGAACATAGTAATTTGACTGTGATCTGACAGTGTTGTTTGTGGTTTGACTGTGAATGCTCTGAAAGAGGATGGGTCTAAGTCTGTAATCATATAGTCTACTGTGCTGCAGCCAAGAGGTGAGCAATAGGTCGATCTTCCTAGGAGGTCTCCTATGAACCTACCATTGACAATGTACAGACCCAGGTTTCGACAGAGCTGTAGTAGCTGTTTTCCGTTGGTATTTGACTGCTTGTCGCAGTTATGCCTGTATGGAAGGGAAGGGATGTCAAAGTGGTTATTCCCGAAAACGTAATTGTTCCCTGATTATTGGTGAAGTCTGGTTCTTCGCCCGTTCTTGAATTGAGGTCCCCACAGATCAACACGTTCCCCTGGGCCTGGTATTGGATAATTTCCCCCTCCATGTTGGAGAAGGTGTCCTCTTTAAAGTACGGGGAATCGATTGGAGGGATATAAAGTGCGCAAATGTAAACATCTTGGGAGTTTGAGATAATCTCCCTCTCAAGTTTGAGCCACATATGGTTTTCGCCCTTTTTTATAAATTTGATGTAATTCTTAAGTTCTGTTTTAAACCAGATCAGTATGCCTCTGGAGTCTCTGCCTTGGGTTACACTTGGTAATTTATTGGAGGGGACCACTAGCTCAGTGTACCCTTGGGGACAGCCAGTGTGTCCTTTTCCTTTATACCAAGTTTCCTGTAAAATGATAATATCTAGGTCTTTAGTTTCATCTATGAACTCTGGGGTCCTACTTTTCACTTCTCGCACTGAAGAGCGTAGACCTTGGATATTCCAGGTCGAAATATATAAGGATTTCATGTTAAGTTTGATCTTTTACTATGATAGGTTAAAGAGTGGTACGTGTTTGTCGTGTCTAAGTGTGGGGAAAAAAAAAGATCACTTCAGTTGTCTATATAAGTTAATACAATTTGGTTACAGTTCTTTCTATTAATTAGTCCTTGATCCATAAGGCGGAAGTAGATGCTGCTGCACATCTGCTTATTGTCTCTTAATGGATTGTTTCTGTCTGAGGTATTGCGTACGTCCTGAGCATCTCTCCCTCTGTCTGGCTGGGAGCGGTCCTATTCCCCTGTGGGACAGGAGTGGTGCAGGTCTGATATTGTTGTTTTGCATGGGGATCCTCTCTGGTCTCGGTTGGTGTGTTGGTGGTCCTTGTAGTGTTCCTGATATGTACCCCGCTGATCTCTGGTGGTCGGGGGGGGGGTCCTCTTGGAGTCTGGGTATGGACCCGGTTAAAAGCGACGTCCTTCAGGGCTTTAGCAAAGATCGATATTCTTTGCCTTTGGATGTGGACGTGGTCGTAAAGACATTCCTCATCGAGGGTGGGGTGTTGGGCCAGGTGTACGTTGTGGTTTGATTCGCAGTCTCTTGCTATGCTGGCATTTAACTCATGAATTGTGTTGTTGTTGAAGTCTGTTCTCGGCAATATTGTGGAAACAGTGATTCTAGTGTTTGGAAATGTACTGCTTGCCTTCCTAATCATTGCTCTGAGCGATGTTGCTACTTCTTTCTGTTGGGTCTTTAGGTCATTTGTGCCCGTGTGTATTATTATGTGTTGGGGGGAGCCTAATCTGGCTTTGGTCAGCCATCCCATGGCTCTGTTTGTTGTTGGGCACCAGATCTTTTCTACTTTACTTCTAGGGAATAGCTTTTTCTCCCATAGAAATTTCCCATTTGAGTCTATGAGTATTACGACGTCAGCCTTGCTTGTGTTTACTGTCTGGTGGCTTTCGCTTGGACTCATAGTGTGTGTGCTGGGCTGGGGTGTCTGGTGTGTGCGTACCTCTTGTGAGCGGCTCGCTTGTGGTTCCACGGTGGTGGGGGAAGATTGCGAATCAGTATGCTGGTCGGTCTGTGTGGCACCCCTTGTATTGCGTGTCTGTTGCTTTTGTTCCGTGTGGGAGTGCAGCCGTTCCGTCCGGCTCTGTCTTGTCTTATCTCTAGCCTCTGGTTGCTGGTCTAATGGTGTTATCTCTCCTCTATGGCTCTCTTCTTTTTCCTGCAGCTCTTTCACCTGATTCCTAAGTAGATTCACCTGGTTCTCAAGTAGCTTCAGCTCTCTCTTGTGTCTCTCCCTCTCCTGATTTGATCGTCATTCATTTTGAGGAACTCCTCTCTCAGTTTAACCATCTCTATCTCTAATTGATTAAATTTATCTTTTGGTTGTATCTGGCTGTGTGATCCCGGGGTATGTGTCTGGTCGGCCCTGGAAGGCTCACTCACTTCCTGGCTAGGCTGGTCGGCCCTGGAGGGCTCACTCACTTCCTGGCTATGCTGCTCTTCTCTTGGTGAGCTGGGAATGGTAGGGGGACTATGTGTGGCTTCCTCCCTGGTAGTTATGCTGGGGTTTGTCAGTTGTATCGTGTGGCTGTGGTTCCCCGGGGTTAGTGTCTGGTTTGAACTGTGTGGCTCGTTCACCTCCTGACCAGGCAGATTTTCTCCTGGTAAGTTGTTAATGTTGGGGGGAGTGCGGGCCACTCTGGGGCTGTTCCTTCCCCCCTTAGTTAATCTTTTCAGTGTCCTGAAGGCTGTTGCAAATTTGTCGAGGTTGCCTTGCACTAATATTGTTCCGGTATTGTACGCGTTGACCGTCGTGGTTGAACTGTCTCCTGGTGTGTTAATTTTCATTATGGACCCATTTGCGGTATTTTCTAGCTTAACATTGGTATAGTGTGATTTTATTGCTGTGATCCAAGCCGCTGGCTGATCTGAGTAGAAAATGAGGTTACTTTTTGTCCCATTGTTGTAACATTCAGCAAAAAGTGTTTCTGGTTTTTCTCTCATCTGCTCATGCTTGATCGCTTTTATAGCTTTTTTTGCGGTGTTGGGGGGAATCTGGAAGCGGGGCTGTTGTGGATCTTCTGATTCGCTCATTTTTGGTAAAGTATTGTTGATCTTAGAATAAGCTTTTCTGGGGCCCCGGGTTTGGTGTTTCCCTCTCCCTGTTGGCGAACTTTCCCGGTCCCCCTCTCCGACCCCGTGGTCCCTGGGCCTCGGCTTCTGGGTTCACCCTTCTCGGGTCTGGGTCTGTGAGCCGCTGTTTCCCGGTGCCTTCGGGCTGTTCCCCTCCCCCTCAGAGGTCTCTGTGCCTCTGTCTCGGCCTGGCTCCTCGGGCCTTTCACTGGCTTCAGTCTCCCTCCCTGGGCCCTGTACTCACAGTCTTGGTTTGCTTCTGGAAGCCTTCTGGTTGCTCCCCTTCTCCTCAGAGGTCTCTGGGCCTGGCTCCTCGGGCCTTTCCCGGGCTTTCTATCCCAGCCGCCGCTCGGGCTGTGCCTCGTTCGCCGTTCGGGTGCTGGACTGCGGTCGTCGCTCGGGTGCTGGACTGCGGCCGTCGCTCGGGTGCTGGACTGCGGTCGTCGCTCGGGTGCTGGACTGCGGCCGCCGATCGGGCCGTGTCTCGTTCGCCGCTCGGGCTCCCCGAGTCACCTCGTTCCGGCTGCCGCTGCGTCTCCGTGCGGCCTCCCCGATTCGCCTCGTTTCCCGAAGCGGCCTCCCCGAGTCTCCTCGCTCCGGCTGCCGCTGCGTCTCCGTGTGGCCTTCGCCGAGTCACCGCACTTCGGTTCCCGATGCGGCCGAGTCACCTCGCTTCTGCTGCTGCTGTGGCCCCGTGCGGCCGCTGTTCTTTGGTTTGTATATTTTTTTTCCCTTATTTCTTTTTTTTCTTTGGCTTTTTTTTTCTAATTTCCTCTGGTTTTTTTTTTCCTTTGGTGGTCTTTTCCTTCCTTACTTAATCTAGACTAAACTAAACTTAAACTTAACTAAACAAAACTAAACTAACTTAACTAGAACTAAATTTAACTTTAAAACCCACCCTTCTCCCTCCCCCCCGTTTCTCCCCCCCCCCCCCCGTTTCTCCCCCCCCCCGTTTCTCCCCCCCACCCTTCTCTCCCCCCCCACCCTTCTCCCCCCCCACCCTTCTCCCCCCCCACCCTTCTCTCCCCCCCCACCCTTCTCTCCCCCCCCACCCTTCTCTCCCCCCCCACCCTTCTCTCCCCCCCCACCCTTCTCTCCCCCCCCACCCTTCTCTCCCCCCCCACCCTTCTCTCAATACAATACAATACAAATCGCTTTATTGGCATGATAAGGTACATCTTATGTTGCCAAAGCATCAAAATACATTTATGGTTGAACACATAAACGCGGTTCCATTCATACAGTGTGTAAACAGGTATATCCCTGAGTTTATAAATATATTTTTGCCTTGTTTATATATACTCTTGTCTTAGTTTACTGGTTGTCCCTCTGTTCATGGCAAGCTGTAACATAGTGTGCCGCCAGTGTTACACAGCTTCTCTCCTCCCCCAGTAGGAATGGGAGTTTTTGGTTGTCAGTCAGATTTCTGAATTCAGGGCATATTTGTGAGAATTTTTGATAGAAATTCTCTCTGATGCCCTGATATTTTCCACAGGCTGTGAGGAAGTGCATCTCTGTCTCAACTACTCCCTGACTGCAGTGAGAGCATATCCTGTCTTCTCTTGGCAGCCTGGTCTGCCTGTGTCTGCCTTTTTCGATCGCTAGGCTATGTTCGCTAAGTCTGTACCTTGTCAAGGTTCTTCTCAGTTTGTTATCCTTTACCATGGTCAGGTAATCAGCTATGTTGTATTGTCTGTTTAGGGCCAAGTAGCAATTGAGTTTGCTTTGGGTTTTTGTTGTTTCTGCCCAATATGACAGATATTTTTCCTTTTGCTTAGCGACGATTGTGTTGGGTCGAATTCTTTGTGTTACCCTGTCACTGTCCTGGGGCTGGTTATTGTTAGTATTGTTATTAGTTACTTTATTGAGTCCCAGGACTAGTTGACTGAGGGTATTCTTCTTTATGGTCAGCTCTTGGCATTTCAGGGCGTCGTAGTGATAGCATTGGGGGTTGCTCATTTGTAGGTGATTCCAAAATTTGGTGGCTCTTTTTTGGATAGTGATTATTAATGGGTATTGGCCTAGTTCCGCCCTGCATGCGTTGTTTACTGTTTTCCTTTGAGTCCGGAGGATACTTTTACAGAATTCCGCATGTAGGATCTCAATTGGGTGTTTGTCCCATTTTGCAAAATCTTGTTGTGTTAGTGGTCCCCAGACCTCACTGCCATAGAGTGCAATTGGTTCAATTACTGATTTGAAAATTTTGAGCCAAATGCTAATTGGGATTTCTATTTGGATTGATTTTTTGATGGCATAGAAAGCCCTTCTTGCTTTCTCTTTCAGTTCATTCACAGCCAGTTTGAAGTTTCCCGTAGAACTGATTTTTAAGTCCAAGTATGTGTAGTGAGTGGTTTGTTCAATTTTGGTTGTTCCTACTGTGAAATTTATTGTGGGTCCATGTTGTTTGGATCTTTGCTGGAACACAAGGACTTTGGTTTTTTGGGGATTTATTGTCAGGGCCCAAGTCTGGCAGTACGACTCCAGCAGGTCCAGGTTCTGCTGTAGACCCTCCTTAGTTGGTGACAGCAGAACCAGGTCGTCGGCATAGAGGAGGAATTTAACCTTGGATTCATATAGGGTGAGGCCGGGTGCTGTAGATTGTTCAAGTAGTTTTGCCAATCCATTAATGTAAATATTAAAGAGTGTCGGTGAGATTGGCGAGCCCTGCGTCACCCCCCGCCCCTGTGGGAAGTATTTTGTTTGTTTGTCTCCAATTTTAACTGCACATTTATTGTTTGTATACATTGATTTAATTACATCATATGTTTTCCCTCCTACCCCGCTTTCGATAAGTTTCAGGAATAAACCGTCATGCCAGGTGGAGTCGAAAGCCTTCTGGAAATCTACAAAGCATGCGTAGATTTTGCTTTTGTTATGGTGAACGTGTTTGTCAATTAGGGTCTGTAGGGTGAAGATATGATCGGATGTTCTATAGTTTGGCAGGAATCCAATTTGGCTTTTACTCAAGACATTGTGCTCTTCAAGGAAGTTTATAAGTCTTTTGTTTATGATGCTACAGAATACCTTCCCCAGGTTACTGTTTACACAGATGCCTCGATAGTTGTTTGGGTCGATTTTGTCCCCACTTTTGTATATGGGTGTTATGAGTCCTTTGTTCCAGATGTCAGGGAAATAACCGACACTCAGAACCAAGTTGAAGAGTTTTAGGATAGCCAGTTTCAGTTTGTCGTCTGCGTGTTTAATCATCTCGTTTAGTATGCCGTCTGTCCCGCAAGCTTTTCCTGGTCGCAGGTCCTTGAGTTTTTCAAGAAGTTCTTTTTCTGTTATTATGGCGTCTAGCGGGTTTTGGTTATCTTTTATGGCCATTTCAAGCTTTTCAAGTTTTTTGCGTATTTGGTGTTGCTCTGGTCTTAGTGTGTTTTTCTGGTATAATTTTTCAAAGTGGTTTACCCATGTGTCCCCATTTTGAATGGACAAATCGTCGTGTTGTTTTTTGTGTAGTGTTTTCAAGTTGTCCCAGAAACAATTCGACTCAATGGATTCCTCCATGGAGCTGAGTGTATTCTTAATAAATTGCTCTTTTTTGGTCCTGAGTGTGTTTCTGTATTGTGTTAGCGTCTGACAATAAGTAAGGCGTAATTCCTCGTTTTCTGGATGTCTGTGTTTTTGGTTTGATAGTTTTCTAAGTTTTTTCCTCATGTTATGGCAATCATGGTCAAACCATTTTTCATAGTTTTTTGTTTTGGGTTTGTTCTTGCGAGCTTTCAAGTTTGCATTTGTTGCCAAATTATCAAAAATATTGTTTAGTTTACTAACTGCCCGGTTTACGCCTTCTTTATTGTGAGTGTATATGTTATCCAGAAAGGTGTCTAAGAGAGCTTGAGTTGATGCATTGCTAATTGTTTTCTGGTATTTTTCCGTGTCGTTTTTGGCCCATCTGTACGATTTTTTGGTGTTGTACAGTTTACTGGGTTGTGTTTCTATGTTGTTTGTTTCTGTCTTTTTGAGAAACATAGTAATTTGACTGTGATCTGACAGTGTTGTTTGTGGTTTGACTGTGAATGCTCTGAAAGAGGATGGGTCCAAGTCTGTAATCATATAGTCTACTGTGCTGCAGCCAAGAGGTGAGCAGTAGGTCGATCTTCCTAGGAGGTCTCCTATGAACCTACCATTGACAATGTACAGACCCAGGTCTCGACAGAGCTGTAGTAGCTGTTTACCGTTGGTATTTGACTGCTTGTCGCAGTTATGCCTGTATGGAAGGGAAGGGATGTCAAAGTGGTTATTCCCGAATACGTAATTGTTTCCCTAATTATTGGTGAAGTCTGGTTCTTCGCCCGTTCTTGAATTGAGGTCCCCACAGATCAACACGTTCCCCTGGGCCTGGTATTGGATAATTTCCCCCTCCATGTTGGAGAAGGTGTCCTCTTTGTAGTACGGGGAATCGATTGGAGGGATATAAAGTGCGCAAATGTAAACATCTTGGGTGTTTGAGATAATCTCCCTCTCAAGTTTGAGCCACATATGGTTTTCGCCCTTTTTTATAAATTTGATGTAATTCTTAAGTTCTGTTTTAAACCAGATCAGTATGCCTCCGGAGTCTCTGCCTTGGGTTACACTTGGTAATTTATTGGAGGGGACCACTAGCTCAGTGTACCCTTGGGGACAGCCGGTGTGTCCTTTTCCTTTATACCAAGTTTCCTGTAAAATGATAATATCTAGATCTTTAGTTTCCTCTATGAACTCTGGGGTCCTACTCTTCACTTCTCGCAGTGAAGAGCGTAGACCTTGGATATTCCAGGTCGAAATATATAAGGATCTCCCCCCTCACCCTTCTCTCCCCCCCCACCCTTCTCTCCCCCCCCCACCCTTCTCTCCCCCCCCACCCTTCTCTCCCCCCCCACCCTTCTCTCCCCCCCCACCCTTCTCTCCCCCCCCCACCCTTCTCTCCCCCCCCCACCCTTCTCTCCCCCCCCACCCTTCTCTCCCCCCCCACCCTTCTCTCCCCCCCCCACCCTTCTCTCCCCCCCCACCCTTCTCTCCCCCCCACCCTTCTCTCCCCCCCACCCTTCTCTCCCCCCCCACCCTTCTCTCCCCCCCACCCTTCTCTCCCCCCCCACCCTTCTCTCCCCCCCACCCTTCTCTCCCCCCCACCCTTCTCTCCCCCCCACCCTTCTCTCCCCCCCACCCTTCTCTCCCCCCCACCCTTCTCTCCCCCCCACCCTTCTCTCCCCCCCACCCTTCTCTCCCCCCCACCCTTCTCTCCCCCCCCCACCCTTCTCTCCCCCCCCCACCCTTCTCTCCCCCCCCCACCCTTCTCTCCCCCCCCCACCCTTCTCTCCCCCCCCACCCTTCTCTCCCCCCCCCACCCTTCTCTCCCCCCCCACCCTTCTCTCCCCCCCCACCCTTCTCTCCCCCCCCACCCTTCTCTCCCCCCCCACCCTTCTCTCCCCCCCCACCCTTCTCTCCCCCCCCCACCCTTCTCTCCCCCCCACCCTTATCCCCCCCCCCACCCTTCTCCCCCCCACCCTTCTCCCCCCCCCACCCTTCTCCCCCCCCACCCTTCTCCCCCCCACCCTTCTCCCCCCACACCCTTCTCCCCCCCCACCCTTCTCCCCCCCCACCCTTCTCCCCCCCCACCCTTCTCCCCCCCCACCCTTCTCCCCCCCCCACCCTTCTCTCCCCCCCACCCTTCTCTCCCCCCACCCTTCTCTCCCCCCACCCTTCTCTCCCCCCCACCCTTCTCTCCCCC